>NW_016910868.1:0-56940 GCF_001483705.2 Eufriesea mexicana
CGTTTGTCTCTGGGGATGCCTGCAGTGATGGTCGCGCCATTAAGATTGAGTTGTGATACTTTACTTGGATAGGTTAGGTGAGGTTTGGTCAGCATACCATCGTCTCTAGTGATGTCCACAGCAATGTGGTCGATTTCTACGCTCTACTTTTCCCTAGTACATTCTGCTTGGCTCTGAGCGTTGAGCAATAGTGGTCTCTGCACGTCAGGTCGAGTTAGGTTACGTTCGGTTATGTTACGATAGGTCGGGTAAGAGGAGGGTAGCTTTGTACTTTGTGCTGTGCACAGCAATGCTGCATATTTCTGCGATCTACTCTATTCTAGTTATTTCTGCTTTGCTCCTGGGAGGCGAACAATAGTGTCCTCGGCACGTTAGGCTTAGCTAGGTTGCTTCCTGTTATGTCACATTTGGCTAATTTAGGATAGGGTAGCTTTGACCTTTGTGCTATACACTGTTATTCGGTGAATTTCTGCGCTCTACTGCTTTCTACTATTTCTGCTTGGCCATGTGGAGGCCAGCGACAGTGGTCTCGGCACGTCGGGTTTGGTCATGTTACGTTCAGTTATATGACGATTGGTTACGTTAGGATAGGGTAGCTTTGACTTCTGTGCTGTAAACTGCTGTTCGGTGCATTTCTGCGCTCTACTGCGCTCTAGCATCTTCTGCTTGGACCTGGGAACACCAGCAATGGTGATCGTGGCACGTTAAGTCGAGTTAGTCTACGCTTCGTTAGGTTACGTAAGTATGGGTTAGGCTCGGATAGCTTGGACTCTTGTGCCATGCACTGCGATTCTGTGCATTTCTGCTCCCATCTCTCGTTTATGTTCTGCTCGGCACCGCGGAAGCAAGCAATAGTGGTCGCGTCACGTTAGGTTCAGACAGGTTACGTTTGGGTATGTTACGATCGGTTAAGTTAGGAGAGGACGGCTTTGACTTTTTTGTTACACACTGCTATGCGGTGCATTTCTGCGCTCTACAGTGCTCTAACATCTTCTGCTTGGACCTGGCGAGGCCAGCAATAGTGGTCGTTGAACGTTATGTCGAGTTATTCTACGTTTCGTTAGGTTTGGATACCTTGGACTCTTGTGCCATACACTGTGATTCTATGGATTTCTGCTCTCTACTCTCCTTTAACATGCTCTGCTCGGCTCCGCTGAAGCCAGCAGTTGTGGTCGCATCACGTTGGATTCAGTTATGGTACGTTTGGTTGTGTTACGATCTGTTACGTTAGGAGAGGGTAGTTTGCCTATTGTACTATACACTGCACTGCGGTGGATTCCTGCGCTCTACTGTCCTCTAACATGTTCAGTTCGGCTCTGGGAAGGCCAGCAATAGTCGTCGCGGCACGTTATGTTCAGTTAGGTGACGCTTAGTTATATAAAGTTTGGATAAGTTTGGATATTAAGGCCTTAGCTATTGTGCTTTACCCTGCTGTTCGGTGGAATTCTACGCTCCACGTTGCTCTAGTATGCCCTGCATGGCTCTGTGGAAGACAGAAATTGTGGTCTTGGATCGTTCGTCTGTGTTATGTTACGCTTGATTAGGTTATGTTAGGTTTAGTTCCGTCCGGATAGCACTGACCTTCGTGCTATACACTGCTATCCAGTCGACTTCTGCGCTCTACAGTGTCCTACTGCTTCCTGATTGGCCCTGGAGAGGCCAGCAGCAGTTATCGCGGCACGATGTTTTGAGTTACTTATCGTTTGGTTATGTGGAGCTTGGCTATGTAACGACATGACAATTTCGACTTTTGTGCTATACACTGCTTTTCGGTGTATCTCTGCGCTCTGTTGTGCTCTAATATTCTCTGCTTTGCTCTGGGGAGGCTAGGAATAATGGCCGCGGCGCGCTGCGTTAAGTTAGGTTACTTTTGGCTAGGTTAGGTTTGTTTGGGCTTGGTTAGGATATCTTTGACTTTTGTACTGTGCACTGCCATTTAATGGATTTCTGCGCTCTACACTCCTCTAGAATGCTATGCTTGGCGATGGGGAGGCGAGCAATGGTGGCACAGGCACATTAGTCTGAGTTACGTTGCGCTTGGTAACGTTACGATTGGATAGGCTAGGGTATGATCGCTAAGACTTTTGTTTTATACACTGCGCTTCGGTGTATTTCTGCTCTCTATATTGCCATAGTATAATCTGCTCCACTTTCAGGAGGCCAACAGTGGTGGTCGCGGCCCGTCAGGTTGAGATAGACTGCGTTTGTCTTTGTTAGGATACGTTGCGTTAGGTTAGGGTACCCTTGACTTCTGCGCCGCACACAGCTATACTATGGACTTCTGCGCACTTCTGAGCGATATCGTACTCTGCTTGTCCCTGTGGACGCCAGGAGTTGTGCTTTCGGCATGTTAGGTTGAGTTGCGTTGCGTTTGGTTACGTTTCGTAAGGATGGCTTCGGCTTTTGTGTGATATAATGCTTTTCGGCAGATTTCTGATCTCTACTCCGCTTTAATATGTTCTGCTTGGACCTGGGGAGGTCAGCAATAGTGGTTTCAGCGCGTTAGTTTCATTCAGGCTACGTTTGGTGAAGCTAAGTTAGAATGGGTTAGGTCTGGACAGCTTTGACTTTCGTGCTACACTATGCAATCCGGTGGATTTCTGCACTCCACTGTGCGCTAGTATGTTCTGCTTTGCTCTTGTAATGCAAGCAATAGCTGTCGTGGCGCCATAGGTTGAGGTTGGTTACGTTTTGTGAGGTTAGGTTAGGATACGTTTTGCTAGGACGGCTTCAAATTTTGTGTTATGCACTGCTTTTCGGTGGATATCTGCGTTCTAGTGTGCTCTAATATCTTCTCCTTGGCTCTGCGTAGGCCAGCAAAGGTCATCGTGGCACTTTGGGTTATGTTAGGTTGCGATTGGTCATGTTACGTTTGGTTAGGTTAGAATAGAAGGGCCTAGACTTTTATGCTGTACAATGCTCTCCGGTAGATATCTGTGCGCTGCACTGCTCTACTTGCGTCTGCTTGGATCGGAGGAGTCCAGCAATAGCGGTCGTGGCAAGTTTGGTTGAGATAGGCTACGTTTGGTTAGGTTTGGTTAGGCTATGTTTGGTTAGTATGCCTTTGACTTTGGTGCTCTACACTGTTATACGTTGGATTTATGCGCTCTACTGTGCTCTAGCGTATTCTACGTGGCTATGGTGTTGCCAGCAATTTTAGTATCGGGAAGTCAGTCTTAGTTACGTTGCGTTCGGCTATGTTACGTTTCGTTAGGTTAGGAGAGCACTGCTTTGACTTTTGTGTTATACGGAGCTATTCGGTCGACTTCTGCGCTCTGCATTGCTCTACTATACTCTGCTCGACTATCTGGAGGCCTGCTATAGCGGTCGTGGCAGAATAGGTTGCGATAGGCTACGTTTGATTAGGTTAAATCAGGTTACGTTTGGTTAGGATGGCTCTGACTTTTGCATTATACACGAATAATCGGCGGACTTCTGCGCTCTGCTATGCCCTTGTATGCTCTGCTCGACTCTGGGGAAGCCTGTAATAGTGGCATCGGCAGGTTAGGATCAGTTATTCCACGTTTGGTTAGTTCAGGTAACGTCTGGTTAGGTCAGGGTATCTTTTACTCTTTTGATATACATTGCTGTTTGGTGGCTTTCTACTCCCTACAGTACTCTAGTATATTCTGCTTTGCTCTGGGGAGGCCAGCGATAGTGGTCGCGGCACGTTAGGTTAAGTTGCGTAATGTTTGGTTATGCTTCGGTTGGTTAGGTCAGAAGAGGACGGATTTGATTTTAGTGCTATTGTCTACTATCAGGTAGATTTCTGCACCCTACTGTGCCTTAATATTTTCAGCTTGGCTCTGGGAAGTCCAGCAATAGTGGTCTCGGCATGTTATGTTGAGTCAGTTTTCGTTCGGTTACGTTGGGTTAGACAATGTTTGGTAAGGATAGCTCTAGCTTTTGGGCTGTACGCTGCTATTCGGTGGATTACTGCGCTCCACTATGTTCTAGCGCGACCTGCTTGGCTGTGGGGAAGGCAAGAATAGAGGTCTCGGCACGTTAGGTTAGGTCAGGCTATATTTGGTTTTGTTCTGTTGGTTTGTGTTAGGCTTGGGTAGCTTTTACTTTCCTGTTGTACACTGCGATTATATTGACCTCTGCGGTCCGCTTTCCACTAGTGTGTTCCGCTTGACTATGGGGAGGCCAGAAATAGTGGTCGCGGCACTTTAGGTTGAGTTACGTTACGTTCGGCTGTGTTACGGTTGGCTATGTTAAGGGAGGATTGCTTTGACTTTGGTACCATTGTCAGCAATTAGGCGGATTCCTGCACCCTACTGTGCCTTAATAATTTCAGCTTGGCTCTGGGAAGTCCAGCAATAGTGGTCTCGGCATGTTATGTTGAGTCAGTTTACGTACGGTTAGGTTGGTTTAGGATATGTTTGGTAAGTACAGCTTTAACTTTTGTGCTGTACACTGTCATTCGGTGGATTTCTGCGCTCCACTGTGCACTGCCATGTCCTACTTGGCACTGGGGAGGGCAGCAATAGCAGTCTCGGCACGGTAGTTTGAGTCAGGCTATGTCAAGTTGTGTTCCATTGGTTTGGTTTAGGCTTGGGTAGCCATGACTTTTCCGATATAAACTGCGACTATTTGGTTTTCCGCGATCTACTCTCCTCTAGTGCGTTACGATTGGCACTGTGGAGTCCAGCAATAGTCGTCACGGCACGCTAGGCTGAGTTACGATATGTTTGGTTGTCTTACGGTTGGCTACGTTAGGAGAGGATTGCTTCGACTATTGTGACATAGTCTGCAATTAGGCGGATTTCTTCTCCCTAGAGTGCTTTAATGTTTTCAGCTTGCCTCTTGGAGGGCGAGCAATAGCGGTATCGGCACGTTACATTTTGTCAGCTTTCGTTCGGTTACGTTGGTCTAGGCTGTATTTGGTCAGGATACCTTTAACTTTTCTGCTTTACACTGCTGTTCGGAAGACTTCTGCCCTCCTCCTGTCCTGCCTGGCTCTGGGGAAGACAGCGATAGTGGTCGCCGCACGTTAGTTTGATTCACTTTACGTTGGTTTAAATTACGTTTGGTCCGGTTAGGTGAGGATAGCTTTGGCTTTAGTGCCACAGTCTGCTGTTAGGTGTATTTCAGCGCCCTACAGTGCTGTAGTGCATTCGTCTTGGCTTTAGGAAGGCCAGCAATAGTGTTCTCTGCACGTTTTGTTGAGTTAGGCTACGTTTGGCTATGTGCCGTTGGTTGGGGTTAGGTTTGGGTAGCTTTGACTTCTCTGGTATGCACTGCTATTCTATGGATTTCTGCGTTCTACTCTACACTAACGTGTTCCGCTTGCTCTGGCGCGGCCAGCAAAAGTGGTCGCGGCACGTTATGTTGAGTTATGTTACGTCCGGTTATGTAACGGTTGGTTATGTTTGGAGGGGATAGCTTCAACTTTAGTGCCATAATCTGCTATTATGTTGATTCCTGCGCCCTATAGCCCTCTAATATTTTCCGTTTGGCCGTGGGAAGGTCAGCAATGGTGGTCTATTCACGTTTGGATGAGATATGTTGCGTTTGGTCACGTTACCATTGGCTAGGTTAGGAGAGGATGGCTTTGACTTTAGTGCTACAGCCTGCTATTATATTGATTTCTGCGCCCTGCAGGACTCTAGTGTTTACAGCTTGGCTCTGGAGGACCAGCAATAGTGCTCTCGGCACGTTTCTTTGAGTTAGGTTACCATTGGTTAGGTTCGGTTGGGTTAAGTTTAGTTAGTATGCCTTTGACTTTTGTGCTACACACTGCATTCGGTGGATTTCTGCGCTCTTCTCTGCTCTAGCGTATTCTGCTTCGCTATGGGGAGGACAGCTATATTGTACTCGGCAGGTTAGTCTGAGTTATATTGCTTTTTGTTATGTTACGTTTGGTTAGGTTAGGATAGAATAGCTCTGGCTTTTGCGCTACACATTGCTATTCGGTGGACTTCTACCCTCCACTGTGCGTTAGCACAATCTGCTTCTCTCTGTGGACGCCGGGAATAGTGCTCTCGTCACGTTGGTTTGAGTTAAGCTGCATTTGGTTAGGCTAGCTTTGGATAGGTTTGATTTGGTTAGTTGTGACTTTTGAGCTATACGCTGCTATTCGGAAGGCTCCAGCGCTCTACATTACTCTGCTATACTCTGATTAGCCCCTGTAAGGCCAGAAATATCGGTCGTAGCGCATCAGACTCTGTTGCGTTAGGTTAGGATAGGGTAGCGTTGACTGCTGTGCTATACTCCGCTGTTCGGAGTATTTCTACTTTCTACATTGCTCTACTGCTCTCTGCTCGGCACTCGGGACGCCAGCGATAGTGCTCTCGGCACATTAGGTTGATGTACGCTACGTTAGGTTACCCTTCATTAGTTCGGGTCAGGTTCGGATTGCCTTGCCTCTCGTGGAATGCACAGATATTCTGTGGATTCCTGCGCTCTAGTGTGCTCTAGTAGGTTCTGCTTGGACCTGTGGAGGTCAGCAATAGTGGTATACGCACTTTAGGTAGAGTTATGTCGTGTTCGGTTGTCTTGTGTTTCGTTACGTTAAGACAGGATGGCTGCAACTTTTGTGCCATACACCGCTTTTCGGTGGACTTCTGCGCTCTACATTGCTCTACTATACTCTGCTCAACTCGGCGGTGGCCGGTAATAGTGCATTGGTACGTTAGTTTGCGTTACGCCACGTTTGGTTTGGTTACATATGTTTGGGTTATGTCCGGATTTCTTTGACCTTCATGGTGTAAACTGTTGTTCGGTGGTCTTCTGCGCCCTACCGTGCTCTGGTATGTTCTGCTTGGCTCTGGGGTCGCCATCAGTCGTATTCTCAGCACGTCATATGTAGCAAGGCTATGTTCGGTTAGGTTAGGTCGGGAGAGGTTATGTTAGGGAAGATTTGACTTAGGCGCTATATACTGCTATTCGGTGGCTTTCTGCACTTTTTCCGCCCTCTAATATGCTCTCCTTGGCGCTGTAGATGCCAGCAATGGTGGACGCGGCACGTTAGTTTTCGTTAGGTTTCGTTCGGCTACGTTAGGTTATTTCATGTTAGGTTAGGATATCTTTGACTTTTGCGCCTTGCACTTCAGTGCGGCGGAGCTATGTGCTCCCGTGTGCTTTAGTATATTCTGCTTTTGTCTGGGGAAGTCAGCAACAGTGGTCTAGGCACGTTAGGTCCTGTAAGGTTACGTTTGGCTACATTTTGCTTGGTTACGTTAGGCTTAGATAACTATGACTCTTGTGCTGTACACTGCAACCCGGTGTGTTTCTGCACCCTTCATTGCTCCACAATGCTCTGCACGACCCTGGGGTGGCCTGCAGTACTGGTCTCGCAACGTTAGTTTGTGATAGGCTACGTTTGGTTAGGTTGCGTTTGCTTGGATTATGCTTGGGTAACCTTGACTCTCTTGGCATACACTGGTGTTCGGTGCACTTCTGCACACTAATGTGCTCTAGTATGTTCTGCATCGCTCCGCGGAAGCGAGTGATGGTGGTCTCCGCAGGTTAGGCTGAAATATGATACGATTGGTCAGGATATGTGAGCCTTGGTTAGATTCGAGCAGTTCCGACTTTCCTGCGAAACACTGCGTTTCATTGGATCTCTGCGATCTGCTCTCCTTTACTATGCTCTGTTTGCCTCTGTGGAGGCCGACAGTACTGGACGCGGCACGTTAGGCTGAGTCAGAATACGTTTTGTTATGTTTGGCTGTGTTGGGTTTGGATAGGGTAGCATTGACATAAGTGCTCAATACTGATATTCTACGTACCTGTGTGATACCTGCTGTGCCCTATCGTATTCAGCTTGTCTATTGGGAAGCCAGAAATAGTGGTCACGGCACGTTAGGCTTAGTCATCCTACGTTTGGTTAGGTTCGGTTTGGTCTTGTAAGGGTAGGATATCCTTGACTTTTAAGCTATACATTGCTATTCGGTTGGTTTCTGCGCTGTACTGTGCTCTACTATACACTGCTCGACTCTGGGGAGGCCAGCAATGGTGGTAGCGGCGCGGTAGGTTTTGACACGATACGCTTGGTAGTGTTTCGATTTGCTAGGATAGGATTGGATAGCTTTGACTTTTTGATGTATTCCTCTATTCGGTGGATTTCTACACTCTACATTGCTCTGGCATGCTCTGCTTGGATCATGGGAGGCCAGTGATGGTAGTCCCGGCACGTTAGGTTGTGTTAGGCTGCGTTTGGTTAACCCCTTAACCTACAATGACGGGCATAGCCCGCGTACGATGGTTGGGCCAAACCCGAATTTTACGGGCATAGCCCGCGTACGGTGATTGGGCCAGAAGTAAATATTACGGGCATAGCCCGCGTACGGTGATCGGGCCCGATGTAAATATTACGTGGAATATTTGATACGCATTTACAGTCTGATGCAATAATTGTGGTAGGCGCAAGTATTACAAAATATTTATTTATACAAAACTCCAAAATACAAAATTAGTAATCTGTAACGGTATGATATCTTTCGAAGCATTCTGGTACATGTAACGGAACTTTACACTTTTTACACTCCCACGTTGTTTCTTTCCGTTTTTTATTTTTGTGACAAACTGTACAACGTTTTGACGGTCTTAATTTAGAGGGTGTTGGATCAATGTGCTTTGGAAAATGAGCCCATTCCTTCGCGCAAAGTCTGTCTGGCGCATCTCCGGAAGATAATACGCCTCGTTCTTTATAAATCGGTTTTGGCATTTTCTTCAGTAGAGATTCGGCTATGTTGATCTTATAATCGACATAACATTGTTTCTTTCCATCATTCAGTTTTTTCCATAAGATGTAAGAATTAAACAGGCCAATATCAAAGAGATAAAAAAAAATTTTTTTGTATCCTTTCATGTATTTCCTCATTATTGGAAAACATGCTAATATTTGATCTTGGAGATCAATTCCATTCATTCCCTTGTTGTACTCTGTAATACAGTTTGGCTTTAGAGTGCGTTTGGATCCTTGCGAAGTCATTTCGGCTGTTTCATGTTTTGTCGACATCATATAAACATCTCGCTTGTCTCTCCATTTCAGTGCGAGTACTCGGTTGCAGCTTCTTATTACGTACTCCCCCCTTTTTAATTTTACACTGCACAAATCTTTTGGCATATTCTTCCTATTGGAACGTACTGTGCCAATTACATTTGTTTTGTATTTATGTGATAATATCATAAATAATTTTGGGGAAGAATACCAACTGTCTATGTACAAAGTGTGACCCCTGTGCAACACTGACTCAGAAAGCTCTTTCACAACACTTTCTGAAGCGCTATCTTTACAGTTTATTTTATCGTTGCCGGTATATATTTTAAATTCGTAACAATATCCGGAATCGGACTCACATAATTTATAAAATTTTACGCCAAACCTTGCCCTTTTGGATGGGTTGAATTGCTTATAAGATAAACGCCCCCTGAATTTCATAAGAGATTCATCAATAGAAATGTCTTTTTTCATTATATACAGTTCTTTAAATTTTTGGTTCAAAAAATTAATCACAGGTCTAACTTTCTTCAATTTATCTGTATTGGCAACAAGATTATTGTTTGAAAAATGCAAGAACCTTGTAATTTGTAGATATCTCTTCAAAGGCATTGATTTTCTAAATATAGGTGTTTCGATAACAGCCCTCTTCGACCAATTCATTTGGATTCTTGGTTTCTTTATCTGTGCCATTATTATCGTCAATGCAAAATATCTTTTAATTTCGGTAGAGTCTACAGGAAACCAGGTTTCGTCAATTTTTCGTCTTGTATGTGGATTTTCTCGTAGTTGATTTGCATACTGATTTGTTTCAGTCACAATATTGTTCCAAAATATATCATCAAATGTTAGATTAAATGTATCAAATTCTCCTCTACTTCCTCCTAATTGACATAAGGCTGCCTCGCTTATGCCAGGAGTCATTGTATAGTCCCAGATTTTTGGACTATTTCTTCTTTCGTTCCAAACCCAGGACTCTGGTAGTTGATCGTCATCGGATGTATCATCAACAATTATTCGCCTATACTTTCTTCGAAATTTACATATTTCGTCACTACTGTCACTTTCATTAGTAAAATTAATAGCACAATTCTCACTATCTTCATCACAAAATCTTTTTCTAGAGAACATCTTGTGGGTTTGCTTCTCTAGAATTTATGAACGTAAATTTCGACGTGCGAATGCGATCAAGAACGACTGGAAACTAATTACGATACGAAGAGATGATAGAAATACATCACGAGTCTTGTCTGTGCTATCTACAAACCGCGACCGCTCTACCACGGGCGATGTCCGTCATGTTTACAATTGCCCGGATCGGCGTGTACCCAAGTCGTGCGAACGTCCCGAACGCTGCGCGAACTTGTATACAATTTCGGCCTAACATCTTCGAATCTAAATCGTAGGTTAAGGGGTTAAGTTATATCAGTTTAGGTTGTGTACGGATTGCTTTGACCGTCGTGGCACAAACAGTTGTTTGATGGTCTTCTGCCCACGAATGTGCTCTGGTATGATCTGCTTGGCCCTGGGGAGGCCAGCAATGGTGGTCGCGGCACGTTTGGTATAGAAAGCATACGCTTGGTTATGTACGGTTAAGAAAAGTTTGGTCAGAATGGCACTGACTTTTGTGCTATACACTGCATTGGGACTGATTTCTGCACTCTACTGTGTTCTGGTATATTCTGCTTGGTTCTGGGGAGGTCAGCAATAGTGGTGTAGGCACGTCGGTTTGAGTTATGTCACGTTCGGTTAGGTTAGGATATAATATCTTTGTCTTTTGTGCTCTACGCTGCTATACGGTGGATTTCTGCGCCCTACTCTCCCCTAATATGTACTGTTTGGCACAGAAGAGGGCAGCAATAGATATCTCGGCACGTTAGGAAGTGTTAAGTTATGTCTGGTTACGTTACGTTTGTTTAGGTTAGGATATGACTTGTAGCCGTTAGGCTAGGGTTAGCTTTGACTTTTGTGCTATACACGGATACACGGTGTAGTTCTGCGCTCCAATATGTTCTGCCTGGCTCTGGGTAGGTGAACAATAGTGGTCTCGGCACGCTACGTTACCCTTGGCCCGGCGAGGCTAGGATATGTTTCGTCTGGATAACTTTGACTTTCGTGTTTTACACTGCTATTCGGTCGGTATCTGCCCTCGGCGTTGCTCTACCAGCTTCCAATTCTCTCTGTGGAGGCCAGCAACTGTGGGCGTGGCACGTTTGTTTGAGATACGTTACGACTGGTCTGGTGAGGGTTGGTTACGTTTGGATACGATAGATTTGGCTATCGTACAATACACTGCTATTCCGTGGATTTATCCTCCCTGCTGTGCTCTAATATGCTCTGCTTTGCTCTGGGCAGGCCAGCAGTAGCGGTCGCCGCACATTAGGCTAAGTTACATTACCACTGGTGAGGTTAGGTTTGGCCACTTTTGGTTAGGATGGCTTTGACTTTTGCGCTGTACACTGCCATTCGTACGATTTCAGCGTTCTAGATTGCTCTCCTATAATCTGCATAGCTCTCATGAGGCCACCATCAACGGTCGTGGCACGTCAAGTTGGGTTACGTTACGTCTGCTTATCTTAAAATTGTACAGTTTAGGATGGGATAGCGATGACTTTTGTGCTATACACTGCCATTCGGTGCCTTTTTTCGCTTTACTGTGCTCCAATATACTCTGCTTGGCTCTGGGGAGGCCATAAATATTGGTCGCGGCACGTCAGGATAACTTAGGATCCGTTCGGCTCTGTTACGATTTGCTAGGTTAGGAGAGGTTGGCTATGCCATTGGTGCTATAGTCTGCTATTAGGTGGATCTCTGCACCCTACAGTGCTCCAATGTTTTCAGCTTCGCTCTGGCAAAGCCGGCGATAGAGGTCTCGGAACGTTATGATGAGACAGGTTAAGTTCGGTTAGGTTGCGTCGGGCTATGTTTTGTCTGGAATGCTTTAACTTTTGTGCTCTACACTGCAATTCGTTGGATTTCTGCGCTCTACTGCGCTCTGGTTTGTCCAGCTTGCCTCTGGGTAGGGCAATGATAGCGGTCTCGGCACGTTATCATGCGATATGTTACGTTTGGCTACGTTACGGTTGGTTAGGTTAGGAGAAGGTAGCTTTGACTTTAGTGCTGCAATCTGCTATTAGATGCATTTCTGCTACTTACGGCGCTCTAATATTTTCGACTTGGCTCTGGGAAAGACAGCAACAGTCCTCTCGGCACCTTATGTTTCGTCAAGCTAAGTTTGGCTAGGTTGGGATAGATTATGTTTGGTCAGGATATCTTTAACATTTTTCGCTGTACGCTGCTATTCGTGGGATTTCTGTGCTGTACTGTGCACTTGTTTGTCCTGCTTGGCTCTGGGGTTGGCAGCAAAAGTAGTCTCGGCCCGTTAGGTTGAGATATGCATTGTTCGGTTATGTTATATAGGTCTGGGTAAGGCATGGGTAGCTATGATATTTCTGATGTACGCTGCGATTCTACGGATTTCTGCGTTCCACTCTCCACTAATGTTCTCTGCTTGGCTATGGGGAGGCCAGCAATAGTGGGCGCGGTTTGTTAGGTTTTGTTAGGCTGCGTTCGGTGATGTTAAGTTTGGTCAGGTTAGGAGAGGATAGCTTTGACTCTAGTACTACAGTCTGCTTTAAGGTGGATTTCGGTGCCCTAAAGAGAGCTAACATTTCCAGCTTGGCTCTGGGAAATCCAACAATAGTGTCCCCGGCACGTTATGTTGTCTCAGGTTACGATCGGTTAGGTTGGGTTAGGCAAACCTTGGTCAGGGTAACTTTCTCTTTTGCGTTGTACACTGCTATTCGGTGGATTTCTGCCCTCAACCGTGCTCTAATATGTCCTGCTTGGCACTGGGTCGGCAGCAATAGTGACCTTGCCTCGTTGCGTTTGGTCAGGTTACGCTCGGTTAGGTTGGGTTGAGCTAAGTTTTGTTATAATATTTTTAACTTTTGTGCTGTGCAATGCTATTCGGTGGGCTTCTGACATCTACTGTCCACTAGTATGTCCTACTTGTCTCCCGGGCGGGGGGCCAATAGCAGTTTGGCACGTTGGGTTGAGTTAGCCTATGTTTGGCTTTGTTCTTTTGGTTTGGGTTAGGCTTAGATAGCTTTGACTTTTTATGATATACACTGCGATTCTATGGATGTCTGCGATGCACTCAACACCAGGGTGACCTGCTTGGCTCAGGGGAGGCCAGCAATAGTGGCCGAGACTCGTTAGGTTGAGCTAGGTTACGTTTGGCTGTGACACGATCCGTTAGGTTAGTTGAGGGCAGCTCCGCCTTTAGCCGTATAGCTTGCTGTTAGGTGGATTCCTGGGCCCTACAGTGCCCAAATGCTTACAGTTTGGCTTTGGGAAGGTCAGCAATTGTCGTCTCGGCAAGTTAAGTTGAGTCAGGTTACGTTTGATTAAGTAGGGTTAGGCTGAGCTTGGTTAGGATAGCATCAACTTTTGAGCTCTACACTGCTTTCCGGCGGATTTCTGCGCTCTACTGTGCTCTAGTATGCCCTGCTTGGCTTTGTGGAGGGCAGCAATGACGGTCTCAGCACATTAGGTTCAGTTATGCTATGTTTGTGTATGTTCTGTTCCTTTGGGTTAGGTTCGGGTAGCTTCGATTATTCTGATATACACTGCGATTCAACGGATTTCTGCGTTCCTCTCTCCACTAACGTGCCCTGCTTGGCGCCGTGGAGGCCAGCCATAGAGGTGGCGGCACGTTAGGTGTGGTCAGGCTACGTTCATTTATGTTACGGTTGGCTATATTTGGAGGGGATGACTTTGTCTTTAGTACTATAGTCTGGTATCAGGTGGATTCCTTAGCCCCACAGTGCTCTAATATTTTCAGCTGGTCTCCAGGAAGGCCAGCAATAGTGGTCATGGCACGTTATGTTTGGTCATATTACGTTCGGTTGGTTTTGGTCAGGCTACGTTTGGTCATGGTAGCTTTAACTTTAGCGATGTACACCGCTATTCGGTGGGAATCTGCGCCCTACTGTGCTCAAGTGTGTCCTGCTTGGCACTGGGGAGTGGCGTAAAGGCGGTCTCGGCACGTTAGGTTGAATTAAGCAACGTTTGGTTTTATCCTGTTGGTGTGAGTTAGCATTGGGAAGCTACGTCATTTCAGATATAAACTGCGATTCTATTGACTTGTGCGGTCTACTCCGCACTAATGTGTTCTGCTTGACTCAGACTAGGCCAGCAAATGTGTTCGCGGCACCCCAGGATAGGTTAGGCTTCGTTTGGTTATTTTACGTTTGGTTAGCCTGGGAGAGGATAGCTTCCATTTTAGTGCTATAGCCTGTTATCAGGCGAATTTCTGCGCACTACAGTACTTCAATGTATGGAGCTCGGATCTGAGAGGACTAGCAATAGTGTCCTCGGCACGTTATGTTTTGTCAGGTTGAGTACTGTTTGGTATGGTTAGGTTATGTTTGGCAATGACTGCTCTAATTTCTGCGCTGTACACTGATATTCGGTGGTTTCTTCACTCTACTGTGCAATAGCATTACCGGCTTGTCTCTGGGGAGGGCAGCAATAGCGGTCGCGAGACGTCAGGTTGAGTTAGGCTATGTTTGGTTAAGTTCTATTGGTTTGGGTTAGGTTTTTATAGCTACGACATTTCTTATTTACATTACGATTCGATGGATTTCTGCTTTCTACTCTCCATTGATGTGCTCCGCTTGGCTCTGTGGAGGCCTGAAATAGAGCTCGGGGCACATAGGGATGAGTTTGGTTACGTTTGGTTATGTTACGATTGGTCAGGATAGGAGAGGGTAGCATTGACTTCAGAGCTATAGACTGCTATTAGGTGGATTTCTGCGCCCTACAGTGCTTTAATATATTCAGCTTGGCTCTGGGAAGAACAGGAATGGTGGTCTCGTCACGTTGGGTTCAGTCAGGTTACGTTCGATTAGGTTGGGGTAAGCTAAGTTTGGTTAGGAGTGCTTTAACTTTTGTGCTTTACACTGCTATTCGGTGGATTTACGCGAACTACTGTGCTCTAGCATGTCCTGCCTGGATCTAGCGAGGGCAGCAATAGCCTTCTCGGCACGTTAGTTTGGATTAGGCTATGTTTGGTTATGTTACACTTTCCTAGGTTTAGTTTTGGTTAGCTTCGACTTTTCTGGCATACACTGCGATTCTATGGATTTCTGAGCACTACTTTTCACCTGTGTGTTCCTCTTGGCTCTGGGGAGGATACCAATACTGGTCGCGGCACGTTAGGTTGAGATAAGTTACGTTTGGTTGTGTTACGATTGGCCAGGTTAGGAAGGGTAGCTTTGACTCTAGAGCTATAGTCTGCCTATAGGTAGATTTCTGCGCCATACAGCGCTCTAATATTTTGAGCTTGGCCCTGGGGAGGCCAGCAGTAGTGGTCTGGGCACGTTAGGTTGAGTCAGGTTACGTTCGGTTAGGTTGAATTTGGCCCAGTTTTGTTAGGATAACTTTAACTTTTGTGCTGTACACTGCTATTCGGTGGACTTTTGCGGCCTACTATGCTTTAGTATATCCTGCTTGGCTCTGGGGAGGGCAGAAATAGTGTCCTGTGTTCGCTAGTTTGGGTTAGGCTACGTTTGGTTATGTTCAGTTGGTTTGCGTTAGGTTTGGGCCGCTCAGACTTTTCTGATTTACACTGCTGTTCTATGGATTACTGCGTTCCACTCTCCACCAATGCTTTCCGCCTGCCTCTGCGGAGGCCAGCAATAGTGGTCGGGGCACCCTAGGTTGGGTTAGATTACGTTTGGTCGCGTTTCGATTGGCTAGGTTAGGGGAGGGTAGCTTTGACTTTAGGGTTATAGTCTGCCATTAGGTGTATTTCTGGGCCATAGTGTGCTCTAATATTTTCATCTTTTCTCTGGCAACGCGACCAATAGCGGTCTCGACGTGTTGTGATGGGTCATGTTACGTTCGGTTCGGTTGGGTTAGGCTACGTTTGGTTAAGATACCATTAACTTTTGTGCCGTACACTGCTATTCGGCGGGATTCTGCTCTCTGCCGTGCTCTACTGCACTCAGCTCGACTCCGGGGAGGCCAGCTGTTGTGGCCGAGGCAAGAAAGTTTGAGTCAGGTTATGTTCTGTCATGTTACTTTCGGTTAGGTTAGGGGAGGATAGCCTTGACTTTTGTACCTCAAACTGCTATTCCTTTGATTTCTGCGCTCTGCTGTTCTCTAATATGTTCTGCACGTCTCTGAAGAGGCCAGCAGTAGTTGCCTCGGCACGTTAGGTTGAGATACCTAACGTTCGATTAGGATATATTAGTATGGGTTCGGTTCTGATAGCCTTGACTTTCACGGCAAAGACTATTATTCGGAGGATATCTCCGCTGTACTCTGCTCTACTATGCCCTGCTCGACTGTGTGGAGGCCAGCAACAGTGGTCGCAGCACGATAGGTTGTGTTAAGTTCCGTTTTTGTATGTTACGATTAGTTAGGTTAGGGAAGGGTAGCATTGACTTTGGTCCTATACATAGCCATTCGGCGGATTTCTGCACTCTACTGTGCTCTGCTATAAATTGTGGTCACACCAATTTAGTTTGGGTTTGGTTAGGTATGGTTAGGTTATGCTTGCTTGGGTTAGGTCTGAATAGCTTTGACTTTCTAGGAACAGATTCCTGTTCGCTAGAATTCTGCGCTCTGCTGTCCTCTACTGTGCTACGCTCGACTGTGTGATGGCCAGCAATATTGGTCGTGACACTATTGGTTGTGTTAAGTTACGTTTGTTTCGACAGGCTGGGTTAGGTTTGGTTATACTTGCCTTGACTTTTGTGCTGTACACTGATATTCGTTGGATTTCTGCCCTCTATTATGCTCTAGTATGTACTGGTTGACACTGGAGAGGCTACAAATAGTGGTCTCGTCTCGTTAAGTTTAGTCAGCCCTCGTTCCGCTTGGTCAGGTTAGGTTATGTTTGGATAGAGTATATTTGACTTTTGTGCCGTACGCTGCTATTTAGTGGCTATCTGCGTCCTACAGTACTCTAATATTTCCAGCTTGGCTCTGGGATTGCCAGCAATAGTGGTCTCGACACGTTATGTTTAGTCATGTTACGTTCGAATATGTTGTCTTAGGCTAATTTTGGTTAAGATAGCTTTAACTTTTGTGCTGTACACAGGTATTCAGGCATGGCTCCGGGGGGGGGGCAGCAATAGTAGATTCGGCACGTTTGGTTGAGTTAGGTTACGTTTGCTTATGTTTCGGTTGGCTGGGTTAGGAGGGGATAGCTCTGGCATTAGTGCAATAGCCTGCTATTAGGTGGATTTCTGCGCCCTACAGTGCTCTAATATTTTCCATGAAGATTTGACTTTCGCGGAATACACTGCTATTCGGTGGATTTCTGTGCTTTACTTTGGTCTAATAAACAACAATAGTGTTGTCGGCACGTCGCGTTGTGTCATGTTACGTCCGGTTAGGATGGGTTAGGCTAAGTTTTTTTGGGATGGCTATAAAATTTGCGCTGAACACTTCTATACGATGGGCTTCTGCGCTATACTGTGCTCTAGCATGCCCTGCTTGGCTCTTTGGAGGGCAGCAATTGTGGTCTCTGCACGTTAGGGTGGCTTAGGCTTTGTTTGGTTATATTATGTTTGCTTGGGTTAGGTTTTTTGCAACTTCGACTTTTCTGGTATACACAGCGATTCTATAAATTTCTCCGATCTACTCCTCACTATTGTTTTCCGCTTTGCTTCGGGGCGGCCAACAATGGTGGTCGCGGCACGTCAGCTTGAGTTAGGGTACGTTTGGTTGTGTTACGTTCGGCTAGGTTAAGAGTGAACAGGTTCGACTTTGTGCTATACACTGTTATTCGTTGGGCTTCTGCTATCTATTGAGTTCTAGTATGTTCTGCTTGGCTCTGGGGATTCAAGCTATAGATGTCGCGGCACGTTCGTTTGTGTCATGGTACGTGTGACTACATTATATTTGGACAGGTTAGGACAGGATAGGCTTGTCTTAAGTCCGATGCACTGCTAGTCGGTTCATTTCTGCGCTATACGTTGCTCTACCACACTCTGTTCGACACCGAGGTGGCCATTAATGGTGGTCTGGTCACGTTAGGTTGAGTTAGGATACGTTTGGTTACGTAACGTTTCCCTCTGTTTGGTTAGGATAGCTTTGACCTTCGTGGTATACACCGTTATTCTGTGGACATTGCACGCCACTATGCTCTACTGTATTCTGCTTGGCCCTGGGGCGTCCAGAAATAGTAGTCACGTCTAGTATTATTGAGTGAGGCTACGTTCGGTTAGGTTATGCCAGCTATGGTTAGACATGGGTAGTTTCGACTTATCTGCTCTACACTGCGACTCCATGAATTTCTGCACTCTACTGTGCTCTAGTATGACATGGCTGTCTCTGAGTACGCCAGCAATAGAGGTCCAGACGCGTTAGGTAGGGTCAGGTTACGTTTGGTCGTGTTATGTGTGTTTGGGGTAGGTTTGGATAGCTTTGACTTTCTCGGCAAGGAGAGTTATTAGGTTGGTTTCTGCGCTCTAGTATGCTCTACTATGTTCTGCTTGACACTGGGGAGGCCAGCAATAGTGGTCGCGGCACGATACGTTTAGTCAGTCCACGTTTGGTTAGGTTCGGTTATGCTAGGTTAGTTTAGGGTATGTCCGACTTATGTTCTGTACACTGCAATTACGTGCCTTTCAGCGATCCACTGTGCTCTCGCATACTCTGCTTGGCTCTGTGGAGTCCGGCGATAGTGGTCTCGGCACGTTTGGTTAAGTTAAACTGCGTTAGGCTTTGTTACGTTTGGTTATGTTAGAACGTTGTAGCTTCGACTATTGTGATATGCACTGCGATTCTATGGACGCCTGCGCTCTACTGTCCTCTAATCTGTTCTGCTTGGCTCTGAGGAGGGCGGCAATAGTGGCTTCGACACGTTGGGCCGGGCTATGCTGAGTTTGGTTATGTTAGGTTTGGTTAGGTTAGGACAGGGTGGCTTACACTTTTGTGCTATACACTGCTCTTCAGTGGATTTCTGTGCTCTACATTTCTCTACTATACTCTGCTCGACTCCCGGCATGAGAGCAATAGAGCTCGTGGCACGTTAGTTTGAGCTATGTCACGTTTGGTTGGGTTAGGTTTGGTTACGTTTGGTTAGGGTAAGCTTCGGCTTCCGTGCTGTACACAGTTACTCGTTGGATTCCAGCCCCCCATCTGCTGAAATCTAATCTGCTGTACCATGGAGAGGCCTGCCATTGCGGTCGCAGCACGTTACGTTGAGATTTTCTACGATAGGCCATGTTAAGTTAGTTTGAATTAGGTGTGGTTATCTTTGACCTTCCTGCTCTACATGGCGGTTCTATGGATTTCTGCGCCATACTTCCGTCTAATATGTTCTGCATGGCTCTGGTGAGGTAATAAATATTGGTGGTGGCACGTTAGGTTGATTTCGGTTACGTATGGTAATGCACGGTTTGTTAGGTCACGATATGTTACCTATGACTTTTGCGCTATAAACTGCTATCCGGTTTACTTCTGCGCCCTACTGTGCTCTAGTATATTTTGCTTGACCAATGGGGTGCCAGCTGTATTGGTCTCTGCACGTTTGTCTGAGTTATGTTGGGTTTGGTTTTGTTACGTTTTGCTGTGTTAGGACAGGATAGAATAGACTTTGATGCGATGCGCCGCTATTTGGTGAATTCCAGCGCTCTACGTTGCTCTAATATTCTCTGCTTTTGCCCTGGGGCGGACAGAAATGCTGTTCTCGGCTCGTTACGTTTGGATAGGTTACGTTCGGGTAAGTTAGGTTTGGGCATGTTAGGATAGAATATCTCTGACCTTTGTGCTATACACCACGATGCGGTGGATTACAGCGCTCTACTGTGACCCAGTACTTTCTGCTTGGCTCTGAGGTGGCAAGCAATGACGGTTTCGGCTCGTTAGGTTGAGTTAAGCTACCTTCGGTTGTGTTACGTTTGACCACGTTAGGACATGGTAGCTACGACTAATGTGCTATGCACTGCGATTCTATGGCCCTCTGCGCCCTACTCTCCTCTAACGTGTTCCGCTTGACTCTGAGGGTGGCAGCAACAGATGTCTCGGCACGTTAGGAATAGATATGCTGCGTTTGCTATGTCACGTTTGGCTAGGTCAGAAGAGGATAGCTGTGATCTTTGCGCCATACACTGGAACTCGGTGGATTTCTGCGCCCTACATTGGTCTTATGTTCTCTGCTAGGCTCTGGGGATGCCAGCGATCGTGGTCTCGGCACGTTAGGCTTTGTTATGCTGCGACTGTTTGGGGTACGTTAGTTTGGATTGGGTTTTGATTGCTTCGACTTTCGCCTTATAAATTGTGGTCCGGCGCAATTCTGTCCTCTACTGTGGCCAACTGTACACTGCTCGGATCTGGGGAGGCCAGCAATAACGGTCGCGACACGTTATTTTGAGATGTGCTATGATTGGGTATGTTTCCATTTGTTATGTTAGGGAACGATGGCTTTAACTTTTGTGCTATATACTGCTATTCGGTTGACTTCCGCGCTCCGCTGTGCTATACTATATTCTGCTTGGCCTTGGGAAGTCCAGCAGTAGTGGCCGCTGCACGTCAAGTTCGTTAAGGCTAAGTTGATTTCTGCTAGGCTTGGATAGCTTCGTCTTCTCTGCTATACACTGCAATTGTGTGGGTCCCTGCACTCCACCCCTTCTGGTATGTTCTGCTTCGCGCTGGGGAGGCAAGCAATGGAGGACTCAGCACGCTAGGTTTAGATAGGCAAGTTTCGCTTGGTTAGGTTAGGCTAGGTTTGGTAAGAGTAGCTCTGGCCTTTGTGCTGTACGCTGCCATTGGGTAGATATCTGCGCTCTGCATTGCTCTGCTAGACTCTGTTTGGCTATGGGGATGCCTGCAACAGAGGTCGTGCAAGTATGTTTGAGTTAGGTTACGTTCGGCTTGGGTAGCGTAGGTTAAGTTTGGTTAGGATGGCTTCGACGTATGTCCTATACTCTGCTAATCTGTAGACTTCTGCGCTCTACTGTGCTCTGGTACATTCTCCTTGGCTACGGGGATGTCAGCAGTATTGCGCTCGACACGTTAGGCTGAGATCGGCTGCGTCTGGTTATGCTACGTCCGATTAGGCTAGGACAGTGTAGCTTAGACTTTCATGCTGTACACTGCCCATCGGTTGATTCCTGATCTTTACCTTGCTCTGCTGTACTCTACTCGACTCTCGCGAGACCAGCAATAGTGGTCGCGGGACGATAAGGATAGACAGAATACTTTCGGTTTGGATAGGTTACGCTGCGTTAGGTTAGGATAGCGTTGACTTTTGTGTTACACATCGCTATCCTATGGACTTCTGCGCTCCACTGTGCGCTATCGTACTCTGCTTGTGCCAGGGGCGCCAGGAATAGTGGTCGCGGAAAGTTAGGTTGAATTACGTTATGTAGGGTTAGGATATGTTTGGTCATGTTTGGTTGGGATAGCTATGACTTTAGTGCTGTACAATGCTATTCGGTCGATTTCAGAGTCCTACGTTGGTCCGCTAACCCCTGCTTGGCTCTCGTGAGGCCAGCAACAGTGGTTGTGGCACCCCATGTTTTGTTACGTTACGCTTGGTTGTGCAACGTTTGGTCTGGTTACGAGCGGATAGTGTTGACAAGTGTGCTATAGACCGCTATTTGGTTGATTCCAGCGCTCTACAGAACTCAAATGTGTTCAGCTTGGCACTGGGAATGCCAGAAATAGTGTTTCTGCAAGTTATGATGAGATATGTCGCGTTCGGTTAGGTCAGTTTAGGATAAGTCTGGCCGGATTAGCTTTCACTTTTGTGCTGTGCAGAGCTATTCGGCTAATTTCTGCGCACTGCTGTGCACGAATTTGCCCTGCTTGTCCCTGGGGAGGTCAGCAATGGTGGTAACAGCACGCTAGCGTGAGTTAGGTTACGTTTGGTTATGTTAAGATGGGCTAGGTTAGGAGGGGACAGGTTTGACTTCAGTGCTATAGTCTGCTATTAGGTAGATTACTGCGTCCCACAGTCGTCTAACATCTTCGGCCTGGCTCTGGGAATGCTATGTTTTGTTGGGCTATGCTGGTATGGGTTAAGCTTGGATATCGTCGGCTTTCGCGGTATACACTGTCTTTCGGTGGATTTCTGCGCTCCAAGTTGCTCTAGTATACTTTGCTCGATTCTGGGGAGCCAGCAGTAGGGCCCGCGGCACGTTATCTTGGGTTATTTTACATTTGGCTATGTTACGGTTTGTTAGGTTGCGAAGTGATGGCTTCAACTATTGTGGTGTGCTGTGATATTCGGTGGATTTTTGTGCTCTACGGTCCTCTAATATTTTTTGCTTTGCTCTGGGGAGGTCAGCAATAAAGGTCTCCGCACGTTATTTTGGGCTATGTTACGTTTGACCTGGCTAGGTTAGGTGAGGTCTGTCTTGGATAGCTTTCACCTTTGTGCTATAAACTGCCCTTCGGTTGATATCTGCGCTCTGCATTGCTCTATAAGCATTTGCTTGACTTTGGGGAGGCCAGAAATAGTGGTCGTTACGCGTTCGGTTTGGCTTGGTTACGTTTGGTTAGGTTAGGTTTGGCTATATTCGGATAGGATGGCTCTGATTTTTGTGCTGTACGCTGCAATTCTGTGGATTTCTGCGCCCAACATTGCTCTACTATACACTGCTCGAAACTTGTGAGGCCAGCAGTAGTGGTTGCCGCACGTTAGGTTGAGCTAAATTACGATTTGTTTGGCTCGGATTGGTCAGGTTTGGATAGGATGGCATAGACTTCTGAGCTTTACACTCCTATTCGGAATATTCCATTGTTCTACATTGCTCTGCTATACTCTGCCCAGCTCACGTGAGGCCAGCTATGCCGTTCGTGTCACGTCAGTGCGGGTCACGTTACGCCCACTTAGGCTGCGTTTGGTTAGTTCAGGATATGAAAGATTTGACTTTCGCGGAATACACTGCTATTCGGTGGATTTCTGTGCTTTACTTTGGTCTAATATTATCTGCTTTGCTCTGTGGAGGCCGGAAATTGCGGCCGCGGCGCGTTGTGTTGAGTTATGTTACGTTTGTTTGTGTTAGGCTTGGTTAGGTTAGTATTAGTTAACTTCGACTTTTGTGCCACAAACTGCTACTCGGTGGAATTCTAGGGTTTTCGTTGCTGTACTATACACTACTCGACTTGGAGGACGCCAGCAACCGCGGTCCTCGCGCGATATGTTGAGTTTGTTTGCGTTTGGCTAGTTTATGTTAGCGTGGGTAAAGCCTGTATAGCTATGATTTTTCTGTTATGCACAGCGGTTATACGAATTTCCGCGCCCTACTCTCATCTAATATGTTCCGCATGTCCTTGGCAGGCCAGGAATGGTGGTCGCGGTACGATAGGTTGTGTAAGATTACGTACGTTTTGGTTAGGTTACGCTGAGTTTGATTGGTGTAGCTCTGTCTCATGTGCTTCCCACTGCTGTACGGTAGATATGCGCCCTCTGCATTGCCCTGCGAGCATATGCTTGTCTCCGCGGAGGACAGTAAGAGTGGTCGCGTCATGTTAGGTTACGTTTTGTCACGTTTGGTTATGTAAGGAGGGGATAGCTTTGATTATTGTGCTATAGACTGCTATTCGTTGAGTTTATACATTCAATGTTGCTCTACTATACGCTGCTCCACTCTGTGGAGGCCAGTAATGGTGGCTCCGGCACGTTAGGTTTAACTAGGCGACGTTTTGGTAGGCTACATTAGCTTTGGTTACGTTTGAATGGATTTGGCTTTCATGCAATACACTGCTCTTCGGTTGATTTCGGCGTTCCACATTGCTCTGCTATACTCTGCTGGACTCTCGTGAGGCCAGCAATGGCGGTCGTGGCGCGAAAATTTGGGCTAGGTAACGTTCAGCTATGTTACGTTTGGACAGTTTAGGATAGGAGTTCATGGACTTTTCTGCCGTACACTGCCATCCGGTGGATTTCTGCGCTCTACTGCATTGCAGAATATTCTGCTCTGCTCTGCGAAGGCCAGCAATAATGTTCTCCGCCCGTTAGCTTTAGATAGGCTATGTTTGGTTTCGTTATGTCAGTTTTGGTTAGGTTCGGATAGCTACAACATACGTGGTATACGCTGGTTCTCGGTGGATTTCTGCCATCTGCTTTGCTCTAGTATATTCTGCTTGTCTCTGGGGAGACAAGCGGTAGTGGTATCGGCACGCTAGTTTCAGATAAATTACGTACGGTAAAGTTAAGTTTGGTAAGGTTATGTTAGGATATCTTTGTCTTTTGTGATATACAACGATACTCGGTGGACTCCTGCGCTCTACATTGCTCTAATATGCTTTGCTTGGCACTGTGGGTGTCAGCAATGGCTGTGTCGGGCCGTTTCGTTGAGTTACGCTACGTCCTGCTAGGTTGTGTTAGGACACGTTATGTTCGGATATCCTTCACTTTTGTGGTATACATTGCAATGCGGTGGATTACTACATTCTATTGCACTCCAGTTTATTCTCCTTGGCTCTGGGGAGGCCAGCAACAGTGACCTCGACATCTTATGTTGAGTTATGGTACGTTCGGTTAGGTTAGGATTGGACAGGTTGGGCTAGCATATCTTCCACTTTTGTGCTATACACGGCAAAGATGGCGATTACTTCGCTCTGCTGTGCCCTTGTATATTCTGCTTGGTTCTGGGGAGGCTAGCAATAGTTGTCTCTGCACGTTAGGTTGAGTCAAGCTACGTTCGGTTGTGTTACGTATGGTTATGTTAGGATAGTGTAACTTCGATTACTGTGCTATGCACTGCGATTCTATGGATTTCTGCGCTCTACCACACTCTGCCATGTTCTGCATGGCAACGCGGGTGCCAGCAATAGCGGACACGGCACGTCAGGTTTTGTCAGACCACGATTTGCTAAGTTATGTTGCGAAAGGTTTGGTTAGGGATTCCTTGACTTTTGTAATATACACTGATATTTGGCGGCCTCCTGCCCTCTGCTGTGCTACAGTATACTCTACTTGTCCCTGGGTAGGCCAGCAATAGTGGTCTCGGCACGTTAGGATATGTTAGGATCCGTATGGTTATATTACGTTTGGATAGGTTAGGATAGGATAGTTTCTGCTTTTGTGCTACACACAGACATTCGTTGGATTGCTACGCTCTACGTTGCTCTACTTTGCTCTGGTCGACTATGGGGAGACCAGTAATAGTGGTCTCGGCCCGCTAGGTTGTGTTAGGCTACGTATGGCTGCGTTAAGTTAGGTAGGGTTATTTTCGGATAGATTTGACTTTCGTGGTACACACTAATATTCGATGGATATCTACTCCCTTCTATGCTCTAGTATATCCTGCTCGGCCCTGGATAGTCCAGCAATAGTGGTCGCGGCATGTTATGCCCAGCTATGCTATGATTGGTTGGGCTCTGCTTGTCTGGGCTGGGCTTGGGTGTCTTAGACTTCTCAGGTACGCACAGCGATTCTATGGATATCTGAGGTCTACTACCCACTAGTATGTTCTTCTTGGCTCTGTGGAGGCCAGCAGTCGTGGTCACGGCACATCAGGTTTTGTTAGGTTGCGCTTGGTAATGTTGCTGTTGGCTACGCTAGGAGGTGGTAGCCGTGACCATTGTGCTATACAATGCTATTCGGTGGATTTCAGCTCTCCACAGCATTCCAGTGTGTTGAGCTTGGCGTTAGGAAGGCTAGCAATGGTGGTCACTGCACGATATGATGAGAAAAGTTTCGTTCGGTTAGGTTTGGTTACCCCAAGTTTGGCCCGGATAGCTTTTACTTTTGTGGTGTGCGCAGCTATGTTGTGGATTTCTGAGCTCTATTGTCATCTAATATTCTCTCAATTGCTCTGGCGTTGGCAAAAATTGTGTCCGCGGAGCTATAAGTTCAGCTAGGTTACGTTTGGTTAGGTGAGGGTAGCATATCTTTGACTTTTATGCTGTACACTGCTGTTCGGCGGATTCGTGCGCTCATCGTTGCTCTACTCTACTATACTCGACCCTTGGGAGGCCAGCAATGTTGGCCGTGGCAGGTTTTGTTGAGTTAGATCAAGCGTTGTTATTTTAGGTTAGCTTAAGTTTGGTTAGGATGGCTTTGACCTTTGTGCTATACACTGCTATTCGTTCGATACCTGCGCTCTGTATAGCTGTACTAGCACCTGCTTGCCTCTGGGAAACCCAGCAGTAGTGGTCATCGTTGATTATGTTACGATTGGTTGGGTTAGGCAAGGTTAACTTTGACTTTTGTGCCCTACTCCTCTATTCGGTGAATTTCTACGCTCTAATTTGATCTCATGTGCTCTGCTTGGCTCTGGCAATGCCAGCAATAGTGGTCGCGGCACGTTTGGTTTTGTTACGTGACGTTTGGTTATGTTAAGTTTGGCTAGGTTAGGAGGCGATAGCTTTGACTTTTGTGCTATGCACGGCTATTCTGTTCATTTCAGCGCTCTGTTGTGCTCTAGTATACTCAGCTTGTCTCTGGGGAGGCCAGCAACGGTGGTCATGGCATGTATGATTGAGTCAGTTTACGATTGGCAAGGTAAGGTTAGGTTAAGTTTGGCTAGGATGGCACTTACTTTTGTGCTGTACACCGCAATTCGTTCAATATCTGCGAATTGCATTGCTCTAATGGCTTTGGCTGTTCTCTGGGGAGGACAGCAATAGTGAACGTGGCACATTTGTTTGAGTAATCTAACGTTTGGCTAGTTAAGGTTGGATAAATTTGGTAATGGTGGATTTGACTTTTGTGCTGTACTCAGATACTCGGAGGATTTCTGCGCTCTATTGTGCTCGAATCTGCTCTGCTTGGCCCTGGCGAGTCCAGCAATTGTGGTCGCCGCATGTTAGGTTGACTTGGATTAGGTTTGGTTTCGATAGGTTACGTTGTGTTAGGTTAGGATATCTTTGACTTTTGTGCCTTGCACTAGAGTGCGGCGGATTCCTGCGCTCTCCTGTGCTTTAGTATATTCTGCGTTGCTCTGGAGAGGTCAGTAATAGTGCCCTAGGCATGTCAGGTTCAGTTAGGTTACGTTTGTGCATATTATGTTTGGCTATGATAGGCTGAGGTAGCTATCACTTCTGTGCTGTACACTGCTTTTCGTTGGATTCCTGCGCTCTACGGTTATCTGCTATTCCCTGCTATCCTCAGGGAATTCCAGGAATAGTGGCAGAGGCGCGTTAAATTGGAATATGTTACGTTTGGTTTGGTTACGTTTGAAGGGGTTAGGTTGGGACACCTCCGACTTTCGTGCTATACACGTCCATTCTATGGACCGCAGCGCACTACTCCCCCTAACATGCCGTGCCTGACTATGGGGAGCACAGCAATATTTGGCTAGGCACGATAGTTTGGTATTGATTACGTTTGGTTAGGTTAGGTTGGTTCATGTTATGTTAGGGTGTCATTAACTTCTCTGCTTTACACTTCAATGCGCCGCATTTCTGCGCTCTACAGTGCTCTAGTATACTTTGCTTGAGTCTGTCGAGGTCAGCAATAGAGGCGTGGGCACGTTGACTTCAGTTAGGTTACGTTCCTTTATGTTACGTTTGATTTTGACAGGATAGGGTAACTTTGACTTTTGCGCTATACAATGCTATTCGTTCGGTACCTGCGCACTGCATTGCTCCACTAGTATCTGCTTGACTCTAGGAAGGCCAGCAATGGCGTTCGTGGCGCTCCTGATTGAGATACGCTACGCTTGGTTAGGTTATGTTCGGCTAAGCTTGAATGAGATGGCTTTTACTTTTGCGCTGTACACTGTTGTGCGGACGGTATCCGCGCCCTGCGTTACTCTACTATCAACCGCTAGTCCCTAGGGAGGCCAGCAATGGTTGTCGTGGCACGTTTGTTTCATTTTGGCTACGTTCGGTTTGGTTAGATTTGGCTACGTTTTGTTAGGATGGCATTGGCTTTTGTGCTAGACACTGCTATTCGGCGAATTCCTGCGCTCCACTGTGCTCTAGTATACTCCGCTTGGCTATGGGGATGCCAAATGTATTGCTCTCGGCACGTTAGTCTGAGATAGTTTACGTTCGGTTATGTTACGTTTGGCTATGTTAGGAAAGGGTAGCTATACTTTTGTGGTATACTCTGCAATTCGGTGTATTTCTGGTGTGTACATTGCTCTACAATAGTCTGCTCGAGTATCGGGTGGCCAGCAGTAGTGGTCGCCGACGTTATATAGAGATATACTACGTTCCGTTAGATTAGGCTATGTTGCGTTACGTTATGGATGGCTTTGACTTTTGTGCAACACACTGCTTTGCTATGGGCTTCTGCCCTCCTCTGCGCGGTAGCACAATCTGGTTGTCTCTGTGGGCGCGAAGAATAGTGCTCTCGGCACGTTCGATTGAGTTACGTTACGTTTCGTTAGGTTAGGACATGGTAGCCGTGCCTATTTTTGCTACACACTGCTATTTGGTTCGCTTCTGCCCTCTACAGTGCTCTTGTATGTTTTAGTTGACTCTAGGATGCACAGCAACAGTGGTCTCTTTAGGTGAACTTTAGGTTCAGTTAGGATACGTTTGGCTAGGTAATGTTAGTTTGGACAGCTTTGACTTCTCTACAATTCGACTCTGTGGATTTATATGCACTACTCTCCTCTACTATATCCTGCAGGACTCTCCGGAGGCAAGCAATTGCTGTTGCGGTACGTTAGGTGAAGCTATGCTACGTTTGGTTGTGTCACGATTTGTTAGGTTAGGAGATGAAGGCACAGGCTTTTGTGCTATACACTGCTCTTCGGTGAATTTCTGCGTTCCACTATTCTCTAGTACGACACGTTTGGCTCTTGGGAGACCAGGGATGGTGTCCTCGGCATGTTATGTTCAGTTCAGTTACGTTCGTTTATGCTACGTTTGGTTAGGCTACGATAGGGTAGCTTTGAATTTTGTACTGTACCCTGCGTTTCTATGAAGTTCTGCATTATACTTTCCTCTAATATATTGTGTTTGCCCTGTGGAGTGCAGCAATGCAGGTCTCGACGCGTTAGGTCGGGTTAGGCTACGTTTGGTTAGGTTACGTTAGTTTGGATTAGGTACGGATAGCTTTGACTTTTCTGCTATACACTGCCATTCTATGGATTTCTGCGGCCAACTCTCCTCTAAAACGCTCTGCTCTGCTCCGGGGAGGCTAGCAATAGTGGCCGCAGCACGTTAGGTTCAGTTAGGTTACATTTGGTTATGTTACAGTCTATTACGTTATGATAGAGTAACATTGACTTTTGTGATATGCACTGCGATTCTATGAATTTCAGCGATCTACGCTCCTCTTCTGCGTTCTGCTTGGCCTTGTGGGGGTCAGCAACAGTGTTCTAGCACGTCGAGATGGGTCAGTTTACCTTCGGTCACGCCATCTTAGGTTGTATTCGCTATGGGTAGCCTTGATTTTCATGCTATACACGTTTATCCGGTGGACTCCTGCGCTCTAATATTTCTGTTTGACCCTGGGGTGGTCAGCAATAGAGGTCTCGGCTGGTTAGGTTTAGATACCCTACGTACGGTTAGGTTAGGATAGGACAGGCTCGGTTTGGATACCTTCCACTTTTGTGCTCTAGTATATCCTGCTTAGCTTTTGGGGGGGCTAGAAATAGTGATCTAGGCACGCTGCGTTGAGCTAAGCTACGTTCGTTTATGTTAAGTATGGTGATTTAGTATAGGGTAGCTTCGACGTCTCTTCTATGCACTGCGATTCTATTCATTTCTGCGCTCTACTCTCCTCCAATATGATGTGCTTCGCTCTGTGGACGGAAGCAAGAGCGGTCTCGGCAATCTAGGATGAGTCATGTTACGCTTGGTTACGTTATGGTTGGTCAGGTAAGGAAGGATAGCTTTGATTTTTGCGTTATACACAGATATTCGGCTGATTTCTGCGATCTACTGAGCTCTCATATGTTCTACTTGTCTCTGGGGATTCCAGCAATACTGGTCGCGGCACGTTAGGTTGAGTTAGATTACGTATGTTTCGGTTAGGTGAGGCTTCGTTAGGTCAGGGTTGCCTCGACTTCTGTGCCCAACACTGATATTCTATGGACTTCTTTGCTCTACCGCGCTCTGTCACATTCCGCTTGTCTCTGTGGACGAAGGCAACAGTGGTCGCGGCTCGTTAGGTTGAGTTATGTTACGTTTGGTTAGGTTAGGTTAGGCAAGGTTTGGTAACGATACCTTTCTCTTCTGCGCAATGCACTGAAATGCGGTCGGTTTCTACGCTCTACTGTGCTCTAGCATATTCTGCACGGATCTGCGGATGCCAGCAATAGTGGCCTCGGCACGTTCGGTTAAGCTACGATACGTTCGATTGTATTAGGTTTGGAGAGGTTACGACAGGATATATATTTACTTTTAAGTTATACGATGCTATTCCGTGCATTTCTGCGATCTACATTGCTCTACTGTACTCTGCACGGCTCTGGGGATGCCAGTAATAGTGGTTCAGCAATGTTAGTTTGATTTAGGCGGCGTTTGGTTATGTTACGTTTGGTTAGGGTAGGGCAGGATAACATAGATTTTTGAGCTGCATACCGCAATTCGGAGATACTCTGCGCTGTTTTGTGCCCTAATGTACTCTGCTTGGCACTGTGAAGGCCAGAAATATTGAACTCGGCACGTTAGTTTGAGTTACGTTACGCTTGGTTAGGTTACGTTTGATTTGGTTATGTCCGGGTAGCTTTGACTTTCTCGGCATACACTGTTATTCGATGCATTTTTGCGCTCAACTCTGCTGAAGTGTACTCTGCTCTACCTTGGGGAGGCCAGAAATTGCGGCCCCGTTGCGTTAGGTATAGTTATGTTACGTTTGCTTAGGATAGGTTTGTTTGGTTAGGTTAGGTTTGTCTGTGTTAGATTAGGATATCTTTGTCTTTTGTGATGTACACTGCAGTGTGGTGGATCTCTGCCCTCTGCTGTGGTCTAGTATGTTCTGCCTGGCTCTGTGGAGACCAGTAATAGAGGTCTCGCCGAGTTAAGTGGAGATAGTATACGTTCGGTTAGGATATGTCAGCTGTGGTTTGGTTTGTGTAGTTTTGACTTTTCCGTTACGTGTTACGTTACGTTCTTCTATGTTACGTTTTGTCAGGTTGGGAGAGGATGGCTTTGACTTTTGTGGTATATACTGCTAGTCGGCGGATTTCTGCGACATACTACGCTCCAATATGATCTGCTTGGCTCTGTGGAGGTCGACAATAGTGGTATCGGCACGTTATGCTGAGATAGGTTACGTTCGGTTAATTTAGGTTAATATAGGTTAGATATGGATATCTTTGGCTTTTGTGCTGTACAATCCAACGCGGCGAATCTCTGCGTCCTACTGTTCTCTAATATGCCCTGCTCGGCTCTGGGGATGCCAACTCTAGCGGTCGCAGCACGTTACGCTGAGTAACGCCACGTATGGTTAGGGTACGTTAGTTCGGATTAGGTTTGGATGTCTTCGACATTTGACCCATATACAGCGATTCTATTGATTCCTGAGCTTTACTCTACTTTAATACGTTCTGCTTGGCAATGGGGAGGGAAGGAATGCAGGTCTGCTCACGTTAGGTTGAGTTATGTTGCGCTCGGTAACGTTACGTTTGGTTACGTTAGGATTGGATGGATTTCACGTTAGTGCTATGCACTACTGTTTAGCGGATCTCTCGGCCTTACTCTGCTCAAATATCACCTGCATTGCTCTGTGGAAGCCAGCAATAGTGGCCTTTGCACGTTAGGATTTGATTTTTTGCGTTTGGTTATGTAATGTTGAGTAAGGTTCTGTCAGTGTAGGTTTGACATTCACACTACACACAGTTATTCAGCAGGTTTCTGCGCCCTACTGTGCTCTACTATAATCTACTTTGATATGGAGAGGCCATCAATAGCGCTCGGGGTACGTTACGTTGAATTGTGCTACGTTTGGTTAGGTTGTGTTAGTCATAGCTTGGTTCGGATGGCTTTGTCTTTTCCGCTACACACTGGGATTCTGTGGATTTCTGTGCTTTATTCTCTTCTAGTATGTTAGGCGCGGCTCTGAGGAGGCCAGCAATAGTTGTCGTGGCACGTTTGTTTCTGTCATGTTACGTTTGATTAGGTAAGGTTAGGTCAGGTTAGGTCAGGGTATCTTTGACATTTGTACTTTAAGCAGTAATGCGTCGGATTTCTGCGTTCTACTGTGCTCTGCTGTAATCTGCTTGGAACTGAAGATGTCAGCAATAGTGGTCTAGGCACGTTAGGTTGAGTATGGTTACGTCCTGCTGTGTCGTGTCTCGTTACGTTTGGCTAGGATACCTTTGGCTCTTCTGCTGTTCACTGCAGTGCGGTAGACTTCTTCGCTCTACTGTTATCTAGTATATTATACTTGTTTCTGCGGAGGCTAGAAGTAGTGGTCGCGGCACATTAGATTGTGATAGGTTACGTTTGGTTATGTTACGATTGGTTAGGTTAGGACATGGTAGATAAGGCTTTTCTGCCGTACACTGCAATTCTATGGATTTTTGCTCACTACACCCATCAAATATGTTCTGCTTGTCTCTTGGGAGACCGACAATGGTGGTCGCGTCACGTTAGGTTGAGTTAGGTTAGGTTAGGGTATCTCTGCCTTTTGAGCTTTACACTGCAATGCGACGAACTCCTGCGCTCCACTATGATCTAATACGCTCTGCTTTTCTTAGGGTGTGCCAGTAGCGGTGGCGGCGGCGCGTTCGGTAGAGTTATGTACGTTCGGTTAGGTTAGATTTGTTTGGGTTAGGATAGAATATCGTTGACTTCTGTGCTGTGCACAGAAATGCGGTCGGTTTCTGCGCTCTACTGTGCTCTGGTGTGTTCTGCCTGGCTCTGGGGAGGCCAACAATAGTGTTCGCGTTACGTTAAGTTGTGGTAAGTTATGTTTGGTCACGTTAAGATTGGTTAGGTTAGGAGGGGCTGTCCATGGCATTCGTGCTGTACACAGATGTTCGGCGACTTTCTGCACTCTAGTGTGCTCTCATATGTTCAACTTGGCTCTACGAGGGCCAGCAATAATGGTATCGGCAATTTACGTTGAGTTACGCTACGTTTGGTTAGGTTAGGTTCGGTCAGGTTAGGTTATGTTACATTTGGCTTTTGTGCTATTCACTGCAGTGAGGTCGATTTCTACGCCCTACTGTGCTCTAGCATGTTCTGCTTGGCTCTGTGGGTGTCAGCAATGGTGGTCAAGTCCAGACATGTTGGGTGATGTTATGCTTGGTTATGTTACGTTTGGTTTGGTTAGGACAGGATAGATATGTCTTTCCCCTATACTCTTCTTTTCGGCGGACTTCTTCACTCTGCTGTGTTTTAGTATGCTCTGCTTGTCTCTGTACAGGCCAGCAATAGTTGGCTCGTCCCGTTGGCTTTATTTATGCTACATTCTTCTAGGCTATGTTAGTCTGGTTTATGATCGCATAGCTTTGACTTTCGTGGTATACACTGCTATTCTGTGGATGCCTGCGTTCTACTGTGCTCTGGTGTGTTCTGCGTGGCTCTGGGGAGGCCAACAATAGTGTTCGCGTTACGTTAAGTTGTGGTAAGTTATGTTTGGTCACGTTAAGATTGGTTAGGTTAGGAGGGGCTGTCCATGGCATTCGTGCTGTACACAGATGTTCGGCGACTTTCTGCACTCTAGTGTGCTCTCATATGTTCAACTTGGCTCTACGAGGGCCAGCAATAATGGTATCGGCAATTTACGTTGAGTTACGCTACGTTTGGTTAGGTTAGGTTCGGTCAGGTTAGGTTATGTTACATTTGGCTTTTGTGCTATTCACTGCAGTGAGGTCGATTTCTACGCCCTACTGTGCTCTAGCATGTTCTGCTTGGCTCTGTGGGTGTCAGCAGTGGTGGTCAAGTCCAGACATGTTGGGTTATGTTATGCTTGGTTATGTTACGTTTGGTTTGGTTAGGACAGGATAGATATGTCTTTCCCCTATACTCTTCTTTTCGGCGGACTTCTTCACTCTGCTGTGTTTTAGTATGCTCTGCTTGTCTCTGTACAGGCCAGCAATAGTTGGCTCGTCCCGTTGGCTTTATTTATGCTACATTCTTCTAGGCTATGTTAGTCTGGTTTATGATCGCATAGCTTTGACTTTCGTGGTATACACTGCTATTCTGTGGATGCCTGCGTTCTACTGTGCTCTGGTGTGTTCTGCGTGGCTCTGGGGAGGCCAACAATAGTGTTCGCGTTACGTTAAGTTGTGGTAAGTTATGTTTGGTCACGTTAAGATTGGTTAGGTTAGGAGGGGCTGTCCATGGCATTCGTGCTGTACAACGTACCGAGACCACTTTCACTGGCATCCCCAGAGCCAAGCAGAACATACTAGAGCACAGTGGTGCGCAGAAGTGCACCGCATTACAGTGTACAAGGCAGACCTCAAAGATATCCTAACCGAACCCAAACAAACCGAACCTGAACAAACGTATCTTGACACAAGCTAACGTGCCCAGACCGCCATTGCTGTCCTCAGCAGAGCCTATCAGAATATACCAGAGCGCAACGGAGCGCAAAAATCCGCCGCATTGCAGTATAAAGCACAGAAGTCAAAGATAACCTAATCTAACCTAACCAAACATAGCATAACTCAAAGTAACGTTCCGATACCATTATTGCTGCCACTCCCATAGACAAGCTGAAGGGATTAGAGCACAGTAAAGCGCAGATATCCAACGAATAACGGGGTATAGAGCAAAAGACAGTTTGGTGCTCTACAAAATTAAAAAAACCAACAGTAGCATACGCTAACGTAACATAATACAATCTAAGGACCCGCGACCAGTATTGCGGGCGTCCCCAGAGACTAGCGAAATATGGTAGAGCACAGTACAGTACTGAAGTCCAGAGGATGTCAGTATTGTGCACTGAAATCAAAGCTATCCTCCCCTAACCTAACTAGAACTAACATGACCAAACGTACCCTAACTCAAACTTTCGACCCACGACCACTATTTCTCGCCTCCCCAGAGTCGAGCAGAGTATATAAGAGCAATGTAGAGCGCAGAAATCCACCGGACAGCGACCCTAACTCAAACTTTCGACCCACGACCACTATTTCTGGCCTCCCCAGAGTCGAGCAGAGTATATAAGAGCAATGTAGAGCGCAGAAATCCACCGGACAGCGGTGTATAGCACAAAAGTCTGTGCAACACTATCCTAACCTGTCGTAACCCAACGTAATAAATCGTAGACTGACTGAACATGACGTGCTGCGACCACTATTGCCGGCATTCCCAGAGTCGAGCAGAGCATAGTAGAGAACGCAGAGCGTACAAGTCTACCGAATAGCAGTCTATAGCACAAAAGTCAACTCTATCCTGTTCTATCCTATTCAAACGTAATGTAAACAGTCGTAACATATTTTAATCTATCGTGCCGAGACCACAGTTGCTAGACTCCCCAGAGACAAGCAAAATAGACAGGAGCACATTATAGGGGAGAAAGCCAACAAATAGCAGTGTATAGCAAAAGAATCAAAGAGGCCATAACCTAACCGATCCTATCCTGCGCCAACCGAACGTAGACAAACTTATTCCAAAGATACGAGTCCACTATTACTGGCCTATTCATCGCCATGCAGAACATATTACAGGAGGCGAGAGCTCCGTAATCCATAGAATCGCAGGGTATGGCAGAAAAGTTGTAGATGCACATACCTGACCGAAGCAAACATAACCTAGCCAAACGTGACCTAACACAAACTAACGTACCGCGACAACAGATTCTGTCATACCCAGAGCAAATCAGAGCATACAAGATCACAGTAGAGCACAGGAATCCAACCAGTGGCAGTGTATAGCTCAAAATTCAAAGCTACCCTATCCTAACAAATCCAGACACAACACAACCAAACGTAACATACGAACGCAGTACGTAGTGAGTAGAAATCGGCCGAATAGCAGTGCATGGCACAAAAGTCGAAGTTTCCATATCCTAACCTAACCGAGCGTATAATAGCCAAACGTAACATAGCTCTGTCCAACGTGCCTAGACCACTACAGAATAAGCTAGAGCGGAGTAGAGCGCAAAATTCCACCGAATAGCTGTGTACGGCACAAAAGTCGAAGTTACCCTATCCCAACGTAGCCAGCCGTATCAAAACCGAACGTAACCTGAATCCACCTAATCGCCCCACGCCAGTATTGCTGACCTCCACAAAGCCAAGCAGAATAGACGAGAGCACCGTACATCACAGAAATCCGCGGCGCTGCAATATAAAGCACAAAAGTTGAAGATATCCTAACCCAACCAGGCATAACCGAACCCAAACAAACGTAGCCGAACTCAGACTAACGTGCCGAGAACACTATTGCAGTCTTTCCCATAGCCAAGCTGAACGCATATGGTCGCAGTTGAGCGCAGAAGACCACCGAATAGCAGTCTATACCAAGAAAGTCGAAGCTGTACTACCCTGACCCAAGCAAACGTAACCGAACCGAACGCAACATAGCTGAACATATCGTGCCCAGACCATTATAATTGTCATCCCCAGAGTAGAAGAGGGTATAACAGAGCAATGTGGAGCGTACAAATCCAGCGAAGAGCAATGTGAAGCACAAAACTAGAAGTTACCCCATCTTAACCTATCCAAACGTAATAAAGCCAAACGAAGCCAAACTCATCCTAACGTGCCGAGACAACTACTACTGGAATCCCCAGAGTCATTCAGAATACACTAGGGCTCAGTAAAGCTCAAAAAGCCACCAAATAGCAGCGAACAGCACAAATGTCGAAGATACACTAAGCTTACCTGTCATAACCTGACTTAACCAAACGTAGAATGACTTAACCTAACGAGCCAAGACCACTGTTGCTGGCCTCGCCATCGCATGGCAGATCACATTAAACGAGGGTAGAGCGCAGAAGTCCAAGGAATGTCAATGTATAGCAGAAAAGTCAAAGATATCCTAACCTAACCCAGAAGATGGTAAGAAAATCAAACTTAACCAAACACAACCTAGCGTTCCGAGACCACTATTTCTGGTATCCCGGAGCCTAGCAGAGCGTACTAGGGCACAGTAGGGCGCAGAAGTCCACCGCATTACCGTGTACAGAGCGGAAGTCCTAGACATTCTGTCCTAACCAAAACAAACCTGACACAACCAAACGTAACCTAACTGAACCTTACGTGCTTCGACCACCATTTCTGGCCTCCCAGGAACCGAGCAGAACATATTAGAGGATGGTAGGGCGTAGAAATCCATAGGATCGCATAGTATAGCATATAAGTCAAAGCACTCTAAAACCTAGCCCACATCAAAATAACCCAACCAATTGTAGCCTAACCGAACCTAAAATGACGAGACCTGTATTCCTGCCCTCCCCAGTGACAAGCACAACATATTATATGAGAGTATAACGCAGAAATTTATACAACCGCAGTGTATTCCACAAAAGTCAAGGCTACCCCATCCTAACCTGACCAATCGTGGTGTAAACAAACGTAACATAACCCAACCTAACGTGCGACGACCACAACTGCTGGCCTCCTTGGAGTCAAGCAGGACATAGTAGAGGAGAGCAGTGCTCAGGAAGCCATGGAATAGCAGTGTGCAGCAGAAGAGTCAAAGCTATCCGACCTCTACACAGACAAACGTAGCCTAACTCAACGTAACGTGCTGCGGTCACAATTTCCGGCCACCTCAGATCCGATCAGAGTATAGTAGAGTAATGTAGAGCGTAGAAATCCACCGAAGAGCAGTTTATAGCGAAAAAGTCAAAATCGTCCTAGCCTAAACCAACCAAGCGTAAAATAGCCAAACGTAACATAACTCAAACTAAAGTGCGTAGACCACTATTCCTGACCTACGCAGAGCCAATCAGAATAGACCAGATCACCTTAGAGTGTAGAAATGGCGCCTCATTGCAGTGTAAAGCACAAAGGTCAAGGATATCCTAACCTAGCCTGACCTAATCTAACCTAACCAAACGTAGCCTAACTAAACTTATTGAGCCAACACCAATATTGCTGTCTTACCCAGAGCCAAGCTGAACATATTAGAGGAGAGTAGAGCGCAGAAGCCCATATAATGGCAGTGTGTAACAGAAAAATCGGAGCTATCGTAACCTTAACCAAACCAAACTAACCTATCCAAACGTAGCATATCTCAGACTAACGTGCCGAGACCACCATTGGCGGCATCCCCAAAGACAAGCAGAGCATATTAGAGCACTGTTGGGCGCAGAAGTGCCCCGAAAAGCAGTCTATGGAACAAATGACAGAACTATCCTCCCCTAACGTAACCAAACGTAACATAGCCAAACGCATCCTAACCCAGCCTAACGTGCTGAGAACAAAATTTCTGGCCTTCGCTGCGCCAAACAGAATATACTAGAGGACAGTAGATCACAGAAATCCGCGGCGTTGCAGTGTGAAGCAGAAAAGTATAAAATATCCTAACCTAACACGCCCTACCTTAACCAAACCAAAAGTAACAAATCCAAATCTAACGTGCCTAGCCGTCTATTGCTGGACTCCCCACAGCGAAGCAGGGCATTTTTGGGGAGAGCCGAGAGCAGTGGTCCGTAGAATGGCAGTGTATATAACGAAAGTCAATGATATCCTAGCCGTAACCAAGAAAACTTAACCTAACACAGCCTAACGCGCCGCAGCCACAATTCTTGAAAGTCACAGAGCAAAGCATGGAATATTAGGTCACAGTAGTGCGCAGAAATCCTACGAATAGCGGTGTATAGCTTAAAAGTCGACGTTATGCTGCTACGCTATCCTAACCTTACCAAGCGTGACGCAACCAAGCGTGACGCAACCAAGCGTTATGTACCTCTACCTAACGTGTCGAGGTCACTGCTGCTGGCCTCGCAGGGTCGACCAAGATATAGTAGAGCAATGCAGAGCGTAGTAATCTTCCGAATAGTAGTCTATCGCGTAAGCGTCAATTCTGTCCCATAATAGCATATCCAAACGTAATATAAACAAACGAAACCTAACTTTACTTATCGTGCCGAGACCACTGTTGATGGTCTCCCTAGCGACAAGCAGAATATATTGGAGCGCACTAGAGCGCAGAAAGCCAACAAATGGCAGTGTATAGCACAGATGGCAGAGAAATGAGGACATAAACTGTCTTAGCCTAAGCAAACCAAGCGTAATCTAACAAGAATTAACTAGCAAAGCCCACTACTGCCGGACTCCCCATCGCCAAGCAGAACATGTTAGAGGAGTCCATATCGCAGAAGTCCATGGAATGACAATGAAGGGAGGAAAATTCAAAGATATCCGAACCTTTCCCAGAAAAGCCTAACCTAACCGAACGTAACCTAGCTCCACCTAACTCGCCGTGACCACTATTGCTGGCATCCACGGAGCCAAGCAGAACATATTAGAGCACAGTAGAGCGCAGAAATCCACGAAGGGGCAGTGTACATCACAGAAGTCAAAGCTATCGTGTACTAACCTAACCAAACGTAACATAGCCGAACATAAAGGTACTCAATCCAACGTGCCGAGACCACAGTCGCTGCCCCCCCGCCCCACCCATGAGCCAAACAGAGGAAACTAGGGCACAGTAGAGCGCAGAAGTCCATACAATAGCAGCGTTGAACACAAGAGTCAATGATACCTTAACCAAACATAGCTTAACCTAACATACCCGAACGTAATGTGACTCAACATAACGTGCCGGTACCACAATTGCTGGTCATCACATGGCCTAGGAGAACGTATTAGACGACAGTAGAGCGCATAAATCCACCTAATGGCAATGTATAGCACAAAAGCCAACGCTATTCTAACCTAACACAAGCAAACGTAGTCTAACCGAACGTAACATGACTCAACATAACGTGCCGAGGCCACCATTGATGGCATCTCCACTCCCAAGCAGAGCCTGCTAGGGCATAGTAGAGAGCAGAAATCCACCGAACATCAGTGTACACCATAACAGTCAGAGCTATCCTCTACAAACCTATCCAAACGAAGTGTAACCAAACGTTACATGACATAACTGAACCTGCCGAGACCACTACTGCTTGTCTCCCTAGATCCAATCAAAATATACTAAAGCACAGAATAGCGCAGTAATTCACCGCATTGCAGTGTGTAGCGCCAACGTCAAAGATATCCTAACAGAAACTATCCTAACCTAACCTAACCTATTGTAGCCTAACAAAAGGTGACATGCTGAGAACACCATTGTTGGCTTCCACATGGCGAAGTAGGGCATATTAGTTCAATCTAGAGCTCAGAAATCCTCCGAGTAGCCGTGTATATCGCAAAGGACTAATTTATCCTGCCATAACCAAATCGAACGTAACATAACCCAACCTAACGTGCCGCCCACCACCAAAACTGGCTTGCGTAGAGCGAAGCAGAAAATAGTAGTCCGCAAAACAGCGCAGGAATCCACCGAATAGCAGTGCATAGCGCAAAAGTTTCAGCGATGGAGTCCAAACCTAACTAAATATAGCATAAGCAGACGTAACGTAACCCAATCTTACGCGCCTCGACCGCTATTGCTGGTCTCACGAGAGCTAAACGGAGTAGAGCAGAGCAATGTAGAACGCTGAAATTGTCCGTACAGCAGGTTATAGCACAAAAGTCAAAACTAACCTGTCCAAACGTAACATAGCTTAACCTAGCATGCCGAGGGCACTATTCCTGCCGTCCACAGAGACAAGCAGAGAGTGATAGCGCATAGAGAAGCGCAGAAGTTCATAGAATAGCAGTGTGTAGCACAGAAGTCAAAGCTGTCGTAACCAATCGCAACGCAATTTAACCTAACCAAACATAATATAACTTAAACTAACGTGCCGCGACCACTACTGCTGGCCACGCGAGTGTCGGGCAGAGCATAGCAGAGCAACGTAGGGCGCAGGAATCCACCGCATTGCAGCGTGTAGCGCAAAAGTCAAAGATATCCTATCCTAACCAGTACGGACCTAGCCAGGGCAAGCGTAACCTAACTAAACGTCACGTGCCGAAAATAAAACTGCTGGCCTCCACAGAGAAACGCGTGGCATACTGGAGACTTGTAGGGCGCCGAAATCTACCAAATAGCTGTTTATATCATAAAAACCAGGGCTACCACGTCCTAATCTAACCAAACGTAACATAACCAAACGACATCCGTCTCAAACTAAAGTGCCGTGACCACGGTTGCTGGCCCCTCCAGAGCCAAGCAGAACGTACAAGAGCATAGTAGAGCGCAGAAGTTCACCGTACAACGGTCTATACCACGAAAGTAAATGCAATCCAAACTTGACCCAAACTAACGTAACCAAACCAAACGTAGCATAACTCAACCTGATGTGCCGATTCCACAATTTCTGGCCTGCCCAAAGCCAAGCAAAAAATATTAGAGGAGAGCGGAGAGCAGAAATCAATAGAATGGCAGTGAATAGCAGTAAGGTAATGGCACTCCACACCAATCCCATGTTGACATAACCTAGCAGAACGTAACGCAACTAAACCTAACGTGACGCGGCCAGGCTTCTTGGCCTCTCCAGAGCAAAGCAGGGCACATTAAACCACAGCAGATGGCAGGAAATCACCGAACAACTGTGTACAGCACGAATGTCAAATTTATTCCTACCAAACTCAACGTAACCTAAGATAAACGAACGTAACCTAACAAAGCAAAAAGTCGAAGCTACCCGTGACAAACCATAGCTGGCATAAACTAACCTAACGTAGCCTAACCCATTAATACATGACGCGACTACTATTTCTGGACGCTCCAGGGCCAAGCAGAATACAATAGAGCATAGTGGCGTGCAATGTCCACAGAATAACAGTGTATACCACAATAGTCAAGGCTATCGTGACCTAACACAAACAAACGTAACCTAACCAAACGTAGCCTAACTCATCCTAACTTGACGTGGCAACAATCACTGGACACCCCAGAGTCGAGTGGAGCGTGGTAGAGCAACGCAGAGTGTAGAAATCCACCGATGAGCAGTGTGTAGCACAAAAGTCAGGAATAACCTGACCACACCTAACCTAACCTAACCTAACCAACCGCAACGCAACTCAACGTAAAGTGCCGTGACCACTGTTGCTGGCGTCCTTAGAGACTAGCGGATGATGATAGAGCACCTTAGGGCACAGGAGTCAATATGATAGCGGTGCTGTGCGCGAGAGTCGAAGCTACACTAGCCGCACGCAAAATAACCTAACTCGACCACACGTAATATGACCAAACCTAATGAGACATGGCGACTATTACTGGGCACCACACGTTCGAGCACGAACGTCAAGTATATCCTGTACTAACCTAACCAAACGTAAAGTAACCAAACGTTAACTATCTCAACCTATCGTGCAAAGACCACTATTACTGGATTCCCGAAAGCGGTACAGATCATAATAGCGCACAGTAGAGAGTGGAGGTCCGCCGGATAGGAGTGTATACCACGGAAGTCGAATCTACCCAAACCTACGCTGACTAACATAATGTAACCGAACGTTACCTCACTCAACCTGACGGGACGAGGCCACTATTACCGGCCTCTCCAGAGTCGAGCAGAGTATAGTAGAGCAAAGTAGAGGTTAGAATTCCACCGAATAGCAGTGTATTATACAAAAGTCAAAGCCATACTAACCAATCATAGTCAAACGTAACCAAACCGAACGTGCCACGACCACTATTTCTGGGCTCCCAGAGGCTAGTAGATGCTAGTACAGCAATGCATAGCGCAGAAATTGGCCGAATAACAGTATATAGAACAAAGGTCATGGCCACGCTATCCAAACTTAACCCAAACCAACTTAACCAAGCGTAACATAAGTAAACATGACGTGCCGGAACAAAAGTTACTGGCCTCCCCAGAACCAAGCATAGCATATTAGAGCACGGCAGGGCGATGAAATCTACCGAAAAGCAGTGTACAGCTCAAATGTTATAGCCATCCTAACAAAACTTAGTCCAAGCCAATCTAACCGGACGGAACATGACTCAACGTAACGTGCCGGCACAACTATTGCTGTTCCTTCCGGAGCCAAGCTGAAAAAACTAGACCACTGTAGGGCGCAGAAGTCCAACTAATAGCAGGCCATAGCACAAATGTCAAAGCTATCCTCTCCTAAACCAACCAACCGTAACATAACCAAACGTAACCTAACTCAGCCAAACGTGCCGAATCAACCATTGCTACCCCCCCCCCGCCCGGAGCCATGCAGGGCATACTAGAGCACAATAGAGCGGAGAATTCAACCGAATACCAGTGTACAGCTCAAAAGTTAAAGCTATCATAACCAAAGTTATCCTAAGCCAACATATCCGAGCGTAACATGACTAAACAGAAAGAGCCAAGACCAATATTGCTGAACCTCCCAGGGCCAAGCTGGAAATGCTAGAGCACCCCCGATCGCAGAAATCCTTCTGATAGTAGACTATAGTACTACAATAAAAGCTATCCCCTTCTAACCTAACAATCGTAACTCCACCAAACGTAAATCAACTGAACCTAATGTGCAGCGATCACTATTGCTGGCTGCCCCGAAGCCAAGCAGAACACACTCGTGGAGAGCAGAACGTATAAATCCATAGAAACGCAGCTTAAATCAGAAAAGTCAAAGCATCCCGAACCTAACCCAAGCGTATAAAACATAGCCAAACACAGCATAAATCAGCATAGCATAGCGAGACCGCTATTGCTGGCCTTCCCAGTGCCAAGCTGAAAATATTATCGCACCGCAGGGGGCAGAAATCCACCTAATACCAGAACATGGCATTAAAGTCAAAACTATCCACTACTAACCTATCCAACCGTAACATAACCGAACGTAACCTAACTCAAGCTAACGTGCAGCGACAATTGCTGCTGGCCGCCCCAGAGCCAAGCAGCGCACATTAGTGGAGTGTAGAACGCAGAAATCCATAGAATTGCGGTGTATATCAGTAAAGCCAAAGCCTGCCAAACCTAACCCAAATCAGCAGAACATAGCCAAACGTAGCATAACTCAAACTGACTTGCCGATAACGCTATTGCTGCCCTCCCGAGAGTCTAGCAGGACATACTAGAGCACGGTAGAGGGCAGAAGTCCAACGAAGGATAGCAAGACTCCCGAGAGTCTAGCAGGACATACTAGAGCACGGTAGAGGGCAGAAGTCCAACGAAGGATAGCGTGCAGCACAAAAGTTGAAGCTACCGTAATCCAACTAAGCCTAACCCAATCTATTCGAACGTAACCTGCCACGACATAACCTGCCGAGGCCAAATTCGCAGGCATTATCAGAGCCAAGCTGAATACATTAGAGCACTGTCGGGCACAGGAATCCGCCTGACAGCAGACGAAAGCACTAAAGTCCAACCTAACCTCTCCTGACCAAACCAATCGCAACGTAAGCAAACGTAACCTAATGCGGCCCATCGTGCCGCCATCACAATTGCCGCCCTCCCCAGGGCCGCGCAGGACGTACTAGAGCTCAGTAGACCGCAGAAATGCACCGAAAAGCAGTGAGCACCAAAAAAGTTGACGCTATCCTACCCAAACTTTGCCTAACCCATCCAAACCAAACGCAACATGACTAAGCATAACGTGCAGAGACAGCTATTGCTGGCTTTCCCAGAGCCAAGCTGGAAATATCAGAGCACTGTAGGACGCAGGTAGCCACCAAATAGCAGCGTATAGCACAAAAGTCAAGTACATCCTATCCAAACATAACCTAACCTGACCAAGCGGAACGAGGGCTGACTAAACTTAATGAGACGAGACCAGTATTTGTAGCCTCTCCAGTGTCAACCAGTACATACTAGAGCATAGTAGAGGGCAGAAATCCAACGAATATCAGTGTATAGCACAAAAGTCAATGCAATTATAACCAAACCTAACCCAGCCTGTCCAACACAAACGTAACATAACCCAACCAATAGTGTCACGCCCACTATTGCTGACCACCACACAGTCGAGCGTAGCGCAGTAGAGAACAGCGGAGCGCAGAAATCCAGCGAACAGCATTCTATTCCTAGAAAGTCAAAGCTATCCGGACCTAACACAAGCAAGCATAACCTAACCAAACGTAACCAAACCCAAACTAACGTGGTGAGACCACAATTCATAGTAGAGCACAGCAGAGTGCAGAAATCGGCCGAATGGCTGTGTATAGCACAAAAGTCAATACTATTCTGCCCTAACCTAACTAACCGTGACACACACAATCGTAAAATAACACAACCTACCATGCTTCGACCACTGTTGCTGGCCTCCCCACAGTCGAGCAGGGCATATTAGAGCAGAGTTCAGCGGAGAAATCCTCCGAATAACAATCTTTGCCGAGAAAGTCAAAGCTATCAGAACCGAACCCATACTAATATATCCTAATCAAACGTTACGTAAATCAACCTAACGTGCCGAGACCACTATCTCTGGCCTCTTCAAAGACGAGCAGAGCATATTAGAGGACAGCATAGCGCAGAAATCCACCGAATAGCAGTAGATAGCACAGAAGACACAGAAACCCGAACCAAACATTCCTAACCTGGCCAAGCGAATCATAAAATATCTCAGACTTTCGCTCCGAGACCACTATTACTGGCCACCCCAGAGCCAAGCAGACTATACCGTAGCACAGCGGAACTCAGGAATCTACCGCATTCCAGTGTATGGCACAAAAGTGAAGCATACCCTGACATAACCTGACCATACATAACCCATCCAGACTTAGTGCATGTAATCATGACGTGACGAGAACAATATTGGTTGCCTCTCCAGGGCCAGGCAGAGCATATTACAGAACATTAGAGCGCAGAAATCCACAGAACAGTGAATAGCACAAAAGTCAAAGTAGCCTCTGCTAACCTAGCCAAACGTTACATATTCAAACGTAGCCTGACTGAACCTAACATGACGAGACCATTATTGCTGGCCATAGAACATTAGAGCGCAGAAATCCACAGAACAGTGAATAGCACAAACGTTACATATTCAAACGTAGCCTGACTGAACCTAACATGACGAGACCATTATTGCTGGCCTCCTCGGAGACTAGCAGAGTATAGTAGAGCAATCTAAAGCGCAGGAATCCACCGAAAATTAGCCTACTGCACAAAGGTCAAAGCTATCCTGCCCTAACATAGCCAATCTTAACATAACAAAGCCTAACGTCCCGAGACCACTATTGCTGGCCAAGAAGGGCCAGGCAGAATGTAACAGAGCACAGTGGAGCCCAGAAGTCCACCGCATTGCGGTCTACACCACAAAAGTCAAAGATGTCCTTGCCAAACCTAACCTAACCTAACATAGCCTAACGTTAAATGACACAACGCAACGTGCCGCGACAGCTATCGCTGGCGTTCGCAGTATCATGCAGCATATGATAGAGCGGAGTAGAGAGCAAATATCCAAAGAAGGGCAGTGTATTGCAGAATGGTCGAAGCTACCCCGACCGAACCAAAGCTAGCCAAACCTAACCGAACGTAGCCTCTCCCAACCTAAGGTGCCGAGACCACAATTCCTGGCCTCCACAGAGCTAAGCAGAATATACTACAGAAAGCAACATGGCAGAAACCCGCCGCATTGCAGTGTATAGCACAAAAGTCGAAGCTATCCTATCGTAACACAACCAACAGTCACATAACCAAACGTAACATAACTCAACTTAGCGTCATGCGAACTCCATTGCTGACCTCCTCAGTGCCTAGCAGGCTATACTCGAGTACAGTAGAGAGCCGAAACCCACCGCATCGCAGTCCACATCACAAATGTGAATGATACACCAACCTAACCTGACCAAACCTGGTCTACACAAACGTAGTGTAACTCAACATAACGTGACGATAACAATATGTCTGGCCTCCCCATAGCAAAGCAGAAAATACTGGAAAACTTCAGATCACAGAAATCCAACGAATGACGGTACATAGCCCAAAAGCCAAAGAACCCTATCCTAACATGGCCAAACGTAGCATTACCAAACGTATCCTAACTAAACCTTGAATGGCGAGACCGCTATTCCTGGCCTCTACAGAGGCAAGCAGAATGTACTAGAGCACAGTAGGGCGCAGAAAAACACCGCTTTGCAGTGAAAGGCACAAGGGCAGCAGATATCTTAACCTAACCTGACCTAACATAACCTAAACGGACGTAGTATAACTGAACATGACGAGACGCGACCGCTTCTCCTGGACGCCCAAGAGCCAAGCAGAGTATGATAGAGAAGAGTAGATCACAGGAATCGATCGGATATTGGTGTATGTCGCGAAAGCCACAGCTATCCTAACCAAACTTCACCCAACATGGCCAAAGTACACGAAACTTAACCAAAGATAACGTGCCTCGGACACTACTGCTCGCCTCCCCAGATACGAGAGTAGTATAGTAGAGTAGTGTAGAGAACGGGAATCCTCCGAATGGTAGTGTACAGCACGAGGGTAAACGAAATCCTTACCAAACCTTCCTAACCCAACCAAACCAAACGTAACCTAACTGAATCCAGCGTGCCAGGACCACCATTGCTGGACTCCCAAGAGTCGAGCAGAGAATTGTACAGTAATGTAGAGCGCAGAAATCCACCGAATAGCAGTGTATGGCACGACAGTCAAAGCCATCCCGACCCGAACCATCCTAACCTAACATAACCGAACGTAACCGGACAAAACTTATCTTGCCGCGACCTATATTGCTGGCCTGTCCAGATCCAAGAAGAACACAGCGGAGAGTAGAACGTAGGAGTGCAGTACGTGTCTCAAAGCCATCCTAAACGAAACTATCGTAACCTAACCTAACCTAACGCAGCGTAGCTAAACATAACGTGCCGCGACCACTATGCTGGCCTCCCCAGTGCCAAGCAGAAAATATTAGAGCACAGTAAGGCGCAAAAATGCACCGAAAAGCAGCATGCGGCAAAAAAGTCGATGTTACACTGTCCTAACGTAACAAATCGTAACTTAGCCAAACGTAACATAACTCAACCTAATGTGCCGTGACCACTATTGCTGACCGCCCCAGACCCGAGCAGAGCATATTAGCGGAGAGGAGAGTTCAGAAATCCATAGGAGCGCAATGTATAGACGAAAGTCAGGGCTATCCTAACCGAAATATACCTAACCTCACTTCGCAATTGTAACCTAATTGTGGTCGTGGCGAGTTACGTTTGGTTAGGTTAGGCTGTGATAGGTTTGCTCAGGATGCCTCTGACTTCTGTGCTATGCACCGCAATGCTGTCGATATCTACGCTCTACTCTGCTCTAGACTATTCTGCTTGGCTCTGCGTAGGCCATCCATAGTGGCCTCGGCACGTTAGGTTGCTTTACGTTACGTTAGGTTATGTCACGTTTGGTTAGGTCAAGAAATGATAGATCCGACTTTTGTGCTATATACTGTTATTCCGTGGATTTCTTCGGTCTACTGTTATGTAATATTCTCTGCTTTCCTCTGGTGAGGCCGGATACGGCGGCCGCGTGGCGTTAGGTGTGGCCAGGATACGTATGGCTGTGTTCGGATTGTTTGTGTTAGGTTAGATTATCTTTGACTTATGCGCTGTACACAGCAGTGAGGTGGATTTCTGTGCTGCACTGTGCTCTACTATGTTCTGAATGGCTCTGGGGATGCCAGTAATAGGGGTCTCAGCACATTATGTTGAGATAGGCTACGTTTGGGTAGGTTACGTTGGCATTGGTTAGGTTTGAGTAACTTCAACTTTTCCGCTGTACACTGCGATTTCTTTGATTTCTGCGCACTACTCTCCTCTAATATGTCTGCTTGACTGTGGGGAGGCCAGGAATATTGGCCTCGGCACGTTTGGTTGAGATAGGCTACGTTTGGTTAGGTTACCATAGCTGTGGCTATGTTGGAATACCTACGACTATTCTCCAATAGACTGCGATTCCATGGGTTTCCGCGATCTACTCTCCTCTATTATGCTGTGCACGTATCTGGGAGGCCAGCAATAGTGGTCGCGTCACGTTAGTTTGAGGCATGTTCCGTTTCGTTATGTCAGGTTATGTCGAGTTATGTTAGGTGATCTTTGGATTTTATGCTACACACAGCCATTCTGCCGGTTCCTACGCTCTACAGTGCTCTATCAACACCTGCTTGGCTATCGTGAGACCAGCAATAGAGGTCGTGGCACGTCAGGTTGAGATAGGTTACGTTTGGTTATGGAACGTTTAGCCGCGTTGGTATAGGATTGCTCAGACTTTTGTGCTACACACTGCTTTTCGGTGTATTTCTGCACCCTACTGTGCCCTAATATGTCCTGCATGGCTCTGGGGATGCCAGCAATAGAGGACTCGAGACGTTTGGTTGAAATCGAATATTTTTCGTTATGTAATGTTCGCTTAGGTTACGTTCGGACAGCTTCGTCTTTTCGCTATAGATTGCGATTGTATGGATTTCGACACTTTGATCTCGTCTAGCATGCTCTGCATGACTCTGTGGTGGCCAGCAATACCGGTCGCTTCATGTTAGTTTGTGTTAAATTACGTTCGGTTTGGTTAGGTGAAGATGGGCTGGGTGAGGATTTCCTTGACTTTTGTGCTCAAGACGGACAACCTATGGACTTCTGTGCTCCATGGTGCTCTACCACATTCCGCTAGACTCTGCTGACGGCTGCAGTAGTGGTCCCGGCACGTAAGAATGCGTTATGCTTCGTCCGGTGCAGTTAGGTTTGGTCAGGTTTGGTCGGGATGTCATTGGCTTTTGTGACATTCACTGCAATGCGATCGTTTTCTGCGCTTTACCGTTCTCTAGTATATTCTGCTAGGCTCTGTGGAGGCCAGAAATAGCGGTCTAGGGTCGTTAGTTTGTGTTATGCAACGTTTGGTTATGTTACGTTTGGTTATGTAGGGACAGGATCGATATGACTTTTCTGCTGTACACTGTTATTCGGTGGATATCTGCGCTCTACCGTGCTCTAGTATGCTCCGCTTTGTTCTGGGAAGGACAGAAATAGTGGACTCATCACGATAGGTTGAGTTAGGTTAAGCTTGGTCAGGTCACGTTTGCTTAGGTTATGTCCGGGTAGCTTTGACTATCTCGGTAAAGGCACATGTTAGGCGGATACCTGCGCCCTACTCTGCTCTACTATACTCTGCTCGACCCTGGGAAGGCCAGCAGTCGCTGTTGCTGCACGTTAGGTAGATTTAAGTTACGTTTGGATATATCACGTTTTGCTAGGTTAGGACAGGATGGCTTTGACTTTTGTGCTATACACTGGTATTTGAAGGATTTCTGCGCTCCGCTGTGATCTGATATATTCTGCTTGGCCCTGGGGCGTCCAAAAATAGTGGTCGCGGCTCGTTATATTTAGTTAGGCTTCGTTCGGTCAGGTTGTATTTGCTTTGGTTATGTTTGGAAAGCTTTGACTTTTCTGCTGTACGCTGCTATTCTATGGATTTCTGCTCTCTACAATCCCCTAATTTGTCCTGCTTGGATGTGTGGAGGCCAGCAATAGTGGCCTCGTATGGTTGGGCTTAGCTTTTCTATGTTTGGTTATGCTGGGCTTTGTCAGGGAATTTTAGGATATATCTGACATTTGTGCTATAAACTCCTGTTCGGTCGAATTCTGCGGTCCAGCGTGCTATAATATGCACTGATGGACTCTGGAGTTGCCAGCAATAGTTGTCACGGCAGGTTTGTCTGAGTTAGGCTACGTTCTCTTAGGCTATGTTTGTTCCAGTTAGCCCTGAATATGTTTCACTTCTGTGCTTTACACTGCAATGCGGCGGACTTCAACGCTCTACTGTTCCCTGTATATTCTGCTAGGCTCTGCGGTGGCCAGAAGTAGTGATCTCGGCACACTAGGTTGAGTTAGCTTACGTTTGGTTATATATCGTTTGGTCAGCTAAAGCCAGGGTCGACCTGTCTCTCCTGCTATACACTCCTTTTCGGTGGATTCCTGTGCTTCACCATGCTATACTATACCCTGGTCGACCCTGGAAAGACCAGCAATAGTGGACGCTGCACGCTAGGTTGAGTTAGGCTACGTACGGCTATGTTATGACTGGTTAGGGTAGGAGAGAATAGCACAGACTTTTGTGCTTTATACGGCTATTCGGCGAATTTATGCGCTATACTGTGCCCTAATATGCTCTGCTTGTCTCTGGGGAGGACAGCAATAGTGGTTGCTACACGTTAGTTTCAGTTACGTTACGCTTCGGCATGTTACGGTTGGTTAGGCTTGGAGAGGTTAGCTTTGACTTTTGTGCTATACACTGCTCTTCATTGGACTTCGGCGCTCCACTGTGGTCTGGTATGTTCAGCATGGCTCTGGGAAAGGGAGCAATAGTGGTCTTGGCACGCTACACTGGGATGTGCAACGTTTGCTTTATCTAGCTCTGGTCAGTTTAGGTTAGATTATCCCTGACTTTATGCTTTACACTCAAGTGCGGCAATTTTCTGCGCTCTTCTGTGCCCTAGTATATTCTGCTTAGCTCTGTGGATTTCATAATTCGTGGCGCAGGGCTGCTAAATGGAGTTAGGGTACGCGTGGGTATGCCATGCTTGGTTAGGTTAGGATAGGTCTGCATTGACTGTTGGTATATAAACTGCTATTCGGTGGATTTCCTAGCTCTACTGTGATCTAAGATGCTCTGTTTTGCTCCGAGGAGGTCAGAAAAAGTGGCCGTGGTGCGTTATGAAGGGTTAGATTAAATTCGGTCAGGTTAGGTTTGTGTGGGTCACGATAGGTTATCTTTGACTTTTGTGCTGTTCCCTGATGAGCGGTTGATTTCTGCGATTTACTGTGCTGTAATATGCTCCGCTGGTCTCTGTGGAGGCCAGTAATACTGGTCGCGGCGCGTGAGGTTGAGTTTGATAACGTATGGTTAGGTTAGGTTAGGGGAGGGTAGTATACCTTCGACCCTTGTGCTTTACGCGGCTATTCGGTGGATTTATGCGCGTCACTGTGGTCTGATACGTTCAGCTTGGCTCAGGGAAGGACAGCAATGGTGGTCTTGGAACGTTATGTTGAGCTGCGCAACGATTTTGTGGGATAGGTTATGTCAGGCTGGGTCAGGGTATCTTTGACTCTTGTGCTTTACACTGCACTGCAGCGGATTTTTGCGCCCTACTGCGTTCTAGTATAATCTGGTTGGCTCTGTGGAAGTCAACAATGGTTGACTGGACACGCTATGTTGAGTTATGTTACGTTTGGTTGTGTTACGTTTGGTTAGGTTTGTAAGGGGTATATCGTTCTTCTGTGATATGGACAGATACGCGGTGGATGTCTGCGCTCTACTGAGCCATAATATGCACTGCTTGACTCTGAGAGGCCAGCAATAGTGGACTCGGCTCATTAGGTTTAGTTAGTCCACGTATGGTTAGGTCAGGTTGGGACAGGTAGGGCTAGGTTATCTTTGAGATTTGGTAAATTCGCTGCTATTTGGTGACTCCCTGCGGCCTACTTTTCTGCAGTGTGTTCTGCTTGGCTCTGGGGACTCCAGTATTAAAGATCTCGGCACGTCAGGTTAAGTCATGCTACGTACGGTTTTATTACGTTTGGACAGGTTAGGACAAGGTAGCGTCAACTATTTTGATGTCAACTATTATTCGCTCTATTTCTACTCCCTATGTTGCGCTACTCTACTCTGCTAGACTCTGAGTAGGCCAGCAATAGTGGTCGCAGCACGCTATGTCGAGATATACAGCGTTTGGTTATGTTAAAATTCGTTGGGCTCGGAGAGGATATCTTTGACTTTTGTGCTTAAAACTTCACGGCGGCGGATTACCGCGCTCTGCTGTTCTCTAGGATATTCTGGTTGTATCTGTGGAAGTCAGCAATAGTTGCCAAGGCACGTTATGTTGTGTTAGGCTGCGATGGCAATATTATGTTTGATTAGGTTATGCCAGGGTAGCTTTGACACATGTGCCATAAGCTGCTCTTCGTTGTAGATGTGCCATAAGCTGCTCTTCTTTGTATTTCTCCGTTCTACTGCGCTCTAATATGCTCTGCTTGGCTCTGGGGAGGCCAGAAATAGTGCTCTCGGCACGCTAGGTTTAGTTAGGTTACGTTTGGTTGGGTTACGTGTGTTTGGGTTAGGCTAGGGCAGCTTTCACTTTCTTGGCGAAGACTGCTATTCGTTGAAATACTGCGCTCTACTCTACTCTATTACACTCTACTCAACTCTGGGATGGCCAGCAATAGTGGTCGCTGCACGATAGGTTGTGCTAGGTTACGTTCGGTTATTTTACGACTGGCTAGATTAGGTGCGGATAACTTCTTTTGTGCCGTGCACCGCCGTTCATGGGACACCTGCACTCTAATGTTTTCTAATATGATCAACTTCGCTGTGGGAAGGACAGCAATAGTTGTCTCGGCACGTTATATTAAGTTAGCCTACATTTGGCTTGGTTAGGTAAGGTCAGGTTAGGTTAGGATATCCTTGACCTTCTGCTTTACACTGCACCGCCGCGGACTCCTGTAGTCCACTGTGCTCTAGTATATTCTGCTTGGCTCTGGGGAGTTCGGCTGTAGCGGTCGCAGCACGTTAGGTTGTGTTAGTTTACGTTCGGATAGGTCAGTATAGATTATGTTTGGTCAGGTTATCCTTGATTTTTGTGCTACACACTGTTCTTCAGCGGATTTCCACGCTCTGCGCTGCTCTACCATACTCTTCACGACTCTGTGGCGCCCAGAAGCAGTGGTATCGAGGCATTACGTTTTGTTATGCAACGTTTGGTTTGGCTTCATTTGTTTGTAATAAGTTAGGATAACATAGGCTTTCGTGGTTTAAGCTGCTATTCCTTGGACTTCCGCGCTCTGTTGTGCTCCACTGTATTCTGCTTGGCCCTGTGACGTCCACCAATAGTGGTGGCGGCTCGTTTTGATGTGTTAGGCTTCGTTCGATTAGGTTATATTTGCATGGGTTAGGTTTGGATAGCTTCGACTTTTCTGCTACACACTGCGAATCTATGGATTTCCGCTCTATACACTCCTCTACTATGTCCAACTTGGCTCTGTGGAGGCCAGCGTTAGTGGTCGCGTCACGTCACGTTGAGCTATGCTACGTTTGGCTACGTTTCGATTGGCTAGGTTACGAGGGGCTAGATATGACTTTTGCGATGTACAATGCTATCCGGCTGACTCCTGCATTCTACTGTGTTCTAATACGTTGGGCTTGGCTCAGGGATGTCCAGCAAAGTGGTGTCGGCACGTTACGCTGTGTTAGGCTACGTTTCGTTAGGTTAGGTTTGGCCAAGTTACGTCAGGATGTCTTCGACTACTGTGCCTTACACTGGATTGCGGCGATTTTCTGCGCTCTACTCTGCTATAGTATATCCTTCTTGGCTCTGGGTAGGACGTATATCGTGGCGTAGGACGATTAGCTGGGGTTAGGTTACGCTTGCATATGCTATGTTTGGTTAGGTTAGGCTAGGAAAGCTTTGACCTTTGTGCTAGAGACTGCTATTTGGTAGCTTCCTGCGTTCCACGGTGCTCTACTAAATCCGACTTGGCCCTGGAGGGCCCAGCAAAAGTTGGCGGCCATGTTATGTTTAGATACTCTTCGCTTCGTTAGGTTATGCTGGTTTGGGTTCTGTTAGGTTAGGTTAAGTTAGGTTAGGTTGGAACAGGTTAGACTCGGCTACGTTTGGTTAGGTTACGTTAGGTATTGTTATGCTTGAATAGCTTCGACTATTCTTCTGTACAGTGCGATCCTGTGGATTTCTTCCCTCTACTCTCCTGTAATATGTTCTGTTTGGCTCTGGGGAGGCCAGCGGTAGTCGTCGCGTCACGGTAGGTTGAGCTGGGTTACATTTGCTTTCGTTACGGTTTGTTTGGTTGGGAGGGGCTAGCTTTGACTTTTGCGCTATATACTGCTAATCGGCGGATTTCTGCACGCTACCGTGCTCTAGTATATTCTGCTTTGCTCTGGGGAGGCCAAAAATGGTGAACTCTGCTTGTCAAGCTTAGTTAGTCTGCGTCTAGTCGGGTTAAGCTTGGTCGCGCTATGTTGTGATATTCTTGACGTTTGTGCTATAAGCTGCTACTTGGTGGCTCTCTGTTCTCCACGGTGCCCTAGTATACTCTGCTTGGCTGAGGGTATTCCAGCAATAGTGGTCTCGGCACGTTATGTTACGTCAGGATACGTTTGTTTATGTTACGTTTGGAAAGGTTAGGACCGTATACCAATGACTTTTGTGCTGTACACTGCTATTCGGAGTATCACTACGCTCTATATTGCTCTACTATACTCTGCTCGACTCTGGCGAGGTTAGTAATGCAGATCCCGGCACGTTTGTTTGAGTTATGCTACTTTTGGTTAGGGTATGCTCGTATTGGTTAGGTTTGGATAGCTTAGACTTTCTTGGCATATACTGTTGTGCCGTGGATTTCTGCGCTCTCCTGTGCTCTAGTATTTTCTGCTGCGCTCTGGGGGCGCTAAAATTGTGGCCGCGGCGCGTTTTGTTGTGTTAGGTTACGTCTGGTTGAGTTATGTTTGCACCTGTTAGGTGCGTATAGCTTTGACAGTCTTGGCATGGACTGCCATTCGGCGGATTTCTGCGCTCACTGTGCTCTACTATACTCTGCTCGTCTCTGGGGAAGCCGGATACAGTGGTCGCTGCGTGTTATATTGAGTTAGGTTGCCTTTGGGTATTTTACATTTGGTTAGGCTCGAAGAGGATATCTTTGACTTTTGTTCTATAAACAGCTATTCAGTGGATTTCTGCGCTCGACTATGATCCGATATGTTCGTCTTGGCCCTGGGAAAGAAAACAATAAATGCCTCGGCACCTTATACTGAGTTTGGCTACGTTTGGTTGGGTTAGGTTAGGACAGTTTCTGATAGATTGTCCTCACTTTTGTGCTTTACTCTGCAACGCCTCTGATTTTTGTGACCTAATGTGCTCCAGTATATTCTGCTTGACCCTGGGGAGGTCAGCGGAAGTGTTGTGGAGCGTTTAGGTGGAGTTAGGTTACGTTTGGTTATCTTAAGTTTGGATAGGTTATGCTGGGATAGCTTTGTCATTTGTGCTATACATTCTTCTTCGCTGGATTTCTACGCTCTCCTGTGCTCTAATATACTCTGCTTGGCTCTAAGGAAGCCGGCAATAGTGGTCTCGGCACGAAAGGTTGAGTTAAGTAACGCTTGGTATGGCTATGTTAGCGTGGGTCAGCTATTGATAGCATTGACTTTCGTGGTATGCACTGCTATTCGGTTGATTCCTGCGCTCTACTCTCCTCCAATATGCTCTGTTTGACTCTGTGGAGGCTAGGAGTACTGGTCGCAGCACGTAACTTTGTGTTAAATTACGTTTGGTTTGGTCAGGTTTGGTCGGGTTAGGACAAGATAGCCTTGAGTTTCGTGGTATACACTGCTATCCGGTGGATTTCTGCGCTCTTCAGTGCTCTAGTATAATCTACTTGGCTATGGCGAATCCAGCAATAGTGGTGTCGGTACGTATGGCTACGTTAGGTTGCGTTTGGCTATACCACGTTTGGACAGGCCAGTATAGGGTAGTCGTGACTTTTGTGCTATACACTACCATTCGGCGTATTCCTGCGCTCTACGTTGCTCTAGTATACTGTGATCGTCCCTGGGGAGGCCGGCAAAAGTGGTCCAGGCTCGTTTGGTCGGGTTAGGTTACGTTTGGTTATGTTACGTTTGGTCTGGTTAGGCTAGGGTAACGTTGACTTTTGTGCTGTATGCTGATATTGGGAGCATTTCTGCTCACTGCCGTGACCTAATATGCTCTGGTTTGCACTGACGAGGCCAAAAATTGTGTATGCGGCGCGCCGGGTTGTGTCAGGTTCCGTTCGGCTAGGTTCGGCCCGTTTGTGTTAGGTTAGGGTATCCTTGACTTCTGTGCGGTACACCGTAATGCGGTGGATTCCTTCGCTCTACTGTGCTCTCGTATGTTCTGCTTGACTCCGGGGAAACCAGTAATAGTGGTCTCGGCGCACTATGTTGAGATTGGATAAGTTTGGCTATTTTGCGATAGTCTCGGCTAGGTTTGGATAGTTACGACTTTTCCGATACACACTGCCATTCTATTGATTCCTACACTCTACTCCCCACTTATGTGCTCTGCTTTACTCTGCGGAGGCCAGCAATACTGTTGACGGCACTTTAGTATGAGTTAGATTACGTGTGGCTAGGTTAGGTGTGGCTGTGTTAGGCTAGGAGAGCTTTGACTTTTGTGCTATACACTGATATTCGCTGGATTTCGGCATTC
>NW_016910868.1:57125-165528 GCF_001483705.2 Eufriesea mexicana
CGGCATTCCACTGTGATCTGGCATGTACAGCTTGGCTCTGCCAAGGATAGAAATTGTGGCCTTGGCTCGTTATGCTGTGCTGGCCAACGTTCCTTTAGGCTAGGTTAGGTAAAGTTTGGTGAGGTTATCTTTGACCTTTGTGCTTTACACTGCAATACGGCGGATATCTGCTCTCCACGGTGCTCTGGTATGTTCTGAATTTCTCTGCGGATGTTAGCAATAGCAGTTTCGGCACGTTAGGTTTAGTTTGATTGAGTTCGTTAATGTAATGATTGGTTATGTTAGGCTAAGATATGTTTCACTTCTGCGCTGCAAGCTCCTTTTCGGCGTACTTCTGTTCGCTACTGTGGTCGCTTATGCTCTGCTTTGCTACGTCGATGACAGAAATAGTGGCCGCGGCGTGTTAGGCTTTGTTATGATATGTTTGGTTATGTTACGCTTGGTTAGGTTAGGATAGGGCAACGTTGACTTTTGTGCTATATAGCTAGTTGGTTGGCTTCTGCGCTACACTATGCCCTAATACGCTGCGCTTGTATCTAGGGAGGCCAGCAATAGTGTTCTCTGCACGTCGGGTTGCGTTAAGCTACGTACGGATGTGTTACGCTTGTCTGAGTTAGGTACGGATAGGTTCAACTTTCTTGGCATATACAGCTATTCGGTGGAATTCTGCGCTCCAGTGTGCTGTACTATACCCTGCTCGACTCTGTGGAGGCAGACAATAGCGGTTGATGCACGTTAGGCTGTGTTACGTTACGTTCGGTTATGTTACGATTTGTTGGGTTATGAAATGGCGGCTTTAACTTTTGAGCTATGCATCGCTCTTAGGTGGAATTCTGCGACCAACTGCGCCCTAATATGCTCCGCTTTTCCCTAAGGAGGTCAGCAATAGTGGCCTAGGCACGTTAGTTTCTGCTAAGTTACGTTCGGCTCTGTTACGTTTGCTTAGGTTGGGCCAGGATGGCATCGACTTTTGCGCTATACACAGCTATTCGGTGGATTTTTGCGCTCTTCGTCGCTCAACTATACCCTATTTGGCTCTGGGGAGGCTTGAAATGGCGGTCGTGGCGCGATGGGTTGCGACATGTTACGTTTGGTTACGTTGCCTTTGGTTAGGTTAGGCTAGGATATCTTTCACGTTTGCGCTGCAAGCTGCTGTCCGGCGGATTTCTGTTCGCTTCTGTGGATCATTATGGTCTGATTTGCTGCGTCGATGCCAGAAGCAGTGGCCGCGCCGCGTTAGGTTGTGTTGTGCTGTGTTTGGTTATATTATGTTTGGTTAGGTTGGGATAGGGTAACCTTGACTTTTGTGCTATAAACTGGCATTCCGTGTATTTCTGCGCTCTTCGTTGCGCTACTGTACCCTACTTGAACCTGGGGAGGACAGAAATGGCTGTCGTGGCGCAATGGGATTTTATATGATACCTTTGGTTTGAATAGGCTTGGCTACGTTTGGTTGGGGTGGCTTTGGTTTTTGTGCTATACACTGCTATTTGTTAAACTTCTGCGCTCTACTGTGACCTAACATTTTCTGCTTTGCTCTGGGGATTCCAGCAATATAGGTCCAGTCGCGTTATGTTTATATATTCTACGTCTGGTTAGGTTAAGTATAGTCCGGCTAGGTTAGGTTAAGTCTGGATAAGTTAGGTTATCACAGACTTATGTACTATGCATTGCTACTTGGTGGCATTCTACGCTCCGCCAGGCTCTACTAAACCCTTCTGTACCCTGGTGAGGCCAGCGATATTGGTCGTGGCACGTTAGGCTTCGTTTGGTAACGTTTGGTTAGGTTATGTGAATTTGGATTAGGTATTGATAGCTTCGACTTTCCTGGCTAGACTGCTATTCGGTGGATTTCTGCGCTCCACTCTGCTTCATTATACTCTGCTTGACTCTAGGGTGGCGAGCAATAGTGGTCGCTGACCGTTAGGTTGTGTAAGGCTACGTTCGTGAACGATACGATTTCTTAGGTTAGGAGAGGATAGCTTCGACCTTTGTGCTATAATCCGCCGTTGCGCGGACTTCTGTACTCTACCGTGCTTTATTATGTTCAGCTTGGCTCTGCGGAAGACAACATCAGTGGCATCGGCACGATATGTTGTGCTCGGCTACATTTGATTACGTTAGGTCAGGTCAGGTTTGGTTAGTATGTCTGTGACTCTTGCACTTTACATTGCAGTGCGACGCATTTCTGCGCTCTACTGAGCTGTGGCATATTCTGACTGGCCCTGTGGAGGTCAGCAATCGTGGTCTAGGCACGTTAGGTTTTGTTAGGTTTACGACTGGCAAAGCTATGTTTGGATAGGTTTGGCTAGGTCAGCGTTGACTTTTGTGCTATAAACCGCTATTCGGTGGGCTCTTACGCTCTACATTGCTCTACTCCACCCTGTTCAACTCTGGGGTCGGTAGTAACAGATGTCTCGGCACGTTAGTTTGAGACAGGCTACGTTTGGTTAGGTTACGTCAGCTTAGGTTAGGTCCGTATTGCTTTGCCTTTCGTGATATATACTGTTGTTCGGCGGATTTTTGCGCTCCCCTGTGCGCTAGTATGTTGTGCTTGGCTATGGAAAGGCTAGAAGCAGTAGTTTCGGCACGTAAGGTTGAGATATATAACTGTTGGTGATGCTACGTTTGGTTACATTATGACAGGATAGCTCTGACTCTTACGCTACAGACATCTATTCGGTGGACTTATGCGCTCTACTGTGCTCTAGAATATCCTGCTCTGCTTTTGGGAGACCAGCAATCGTGGTGTCCGCACGTTTGTTAGGTTATGTTAGGTTGCGTTTGGCTATGTTACGTATGGTTACGCTATGATAGCGTATCTTTGACTTGTGTGCTGTACACCGAAATTCGGTGGACTCCTGCGTTCTGCACTGCTCTAATATGTTCCGTCCGTCTCTGGAGAGGACAGCAATAGTGGCCTCGGCAGGTTAGGATGAGTTAGTTTGCGTTCGGCTACGTTCCGTTTGGTACGGTTATGATAGCGTAGCTTTGACTTTTGTGGCATGCACTGCTATATGTGTTATTTCTGCGATCTACTGTGGTGTAATATGATGTGCTTGTCTCTGGAGAGGCCAGCAATATTGTGCGTGGCACGTTTTGTTGTGATATGTTACGTTCTGCTTTGATATGTTAGGTTAGGTTTGGTCAGGATGGCTTTGACATTTGTGTTATAGAATGCTATTCGGCGAATTTCAGCGCTCTACTGTGCTCTAGTATATTCTGCTTTGCATCGGGGATGCCAGCGGTAGTGCTGTCGGCACGTTAGCCAGAGATACGTTGCGTTTGGTTATGCTATGTTTGGTTAGGTTAGGACAGTATAGCTTAGATTTCTGCGGTATAAACTGCTCATCTGTGGATTTCTGCTCTCTATCTTAGTCCACTATACTCTGCCGTCTCTCGGGAGGCCAGCAATACTGGCCGCGGCACATTATTATGAGTCATGTTACCCGGGGTTATTATAGGATTTGCTATGTTAGGAAACGATGGCTTGAACTTTTGTGGTATGCACACTTATACGATGTATTTCTGCGCTATACTGCGCTCTAGTTTGTTCTGCTTGGCACTTGGGAGGTCAGAAACAGCGGCCTCGGCTCGTTAGGTTTAGCTAGCCTGCGTTTCATTAGGTTAGGTTAGGTCTGGTTATGTCTGGATTCCGTTGACTTTTGTTATATACACTGCTATTTGTTGGCTCTCTGCGTTCTACTGTGCTCAACTAAGATATGCATGGCCCCGGGGGTTCCAGCAATAGTGGTCGTGGTAGGTCACGCTTTGATATTCTACGTTTCGTTAGGTAATGCTTGTTTTGGTTAGGTTTGGATAGCTTTGACTACTCTGCAATGCACTGCGATCCTACGGGTTTCCGCGCTCTATTATGCTTTGCCTGGTACTGCGGATGCGAGTAATACTGGTTGCGTCACGTGAGGCTGAGTTGGATTGCGTTTGGCTTTGTTAGGTTGGCTTGGGTTAGGAAAGGATAGCTTTGACTTCTGTGCCCACCACTGCTATTCTATGGACTTCAGCGCTCTAGTGCGCTCTATCGCATTCTGCTAGTCCATGGGGGCCAGCAATAGTGGTCGCGGCATGTTAGGCTTAGTCATGTTACGTTTTGTTATGTTAAGTTTGCATGCATTAGGATAGGGTGGCTCCGACTTTTGTGCTGTATACTGCTATTCGTGGGATTTCTACGATCTAATTTGCTCTAGTATGTCCTGCTCTGCTCTTGCAGGCCAGCAATAGTGGTCTTGGCATGTTATGTTGAGTCGGGCTGCGATTGGTTTTGTTAGGTTATGTCAGGTTTGGATTGGATATATTTGACCATCCGTTATAGACTGCAATGGGGTGGATTTCTGCGCACTATTGTGCTCTAATACATTCTGCTTGTCTCTGTGAAGGCCAGCAATAGGTGTCTTGTTATGCTCGTTTGTGTCAGTTTACGTTCACATATGCTACGTTTGGCTATGTTTGGATGGGATATATCGACTTTTGTGTTGTACAATGATATTCTGAGGTTTCATGCGCTCTAATGAGCTCCAATATGCTCTGCTCGGCGCTATGGTGGCCAGCAATGGTGGTCGTGGCTCGTTAGACTTTGATAGGATACGTACCGTTGGGTTAGTTTGGGCATGTTTGGTTAGGATTTCTTAGACTTTTGTGCTACATACTGCTATCCGGTGTATTTCCGCCCGCTACATTGCTCCACTATACTCCGCTCGACTCAGTGAAGGCCAGGAGCAGATGTCGCGGCACGTCATGTTGAATTATGCTACGTTCGGTTAAGATAGACTAGTTCAGGTTTGGTTAGCATATCAATGGCTTTTGCGCTATTCTCTGCAGTGCGACAGATTTCTGCGCTCTACTGTGCTCTAGTACATCCTGCTTGTCTCTGTGGTGGCCAGCAATAGTGTCCTCAGCTCGACAGTATGAGTTAGGTTACTGTCGGTTACGCTACGTTTGGTCAGGTTAGGACACCGCAGCATTGATCCTTGTGCTTTACATTGCTGTTCGGTGGATTGCTGCCACCTACTGTGCTGCAATATGCTCTGCTTGGTTCTAGAGAGTTCAGAAATATTTGCCTCGTCACGCTATGCTAAGTTACACTATGTTCGTGTAGGATAGGTTAGGACATGTTAGGTTATGGTACCTTTGGCCATGTTAGGTCATTACACGCTCGACTTTTGTGCTATAGACTGCAATGCCGCGGTTTTCTGCGCTATGCTGTTCCGTAGTATATTCTGCTCTGCTCTCGGGAGGCCAATAGTAGTGGTCTCGGCATGTTAGGTTGAGTTCAGCTACGTTTGCATATGTTGCGTTTGGTTAGGTAAGGATAGAATAGATTAGACCTTTGAGCCATACGCTGCTAGTCGGTGGACTTCTGATCTCTACTGTGCTCTAATGTGTTCTGCTTGGCTCTGTGGCGGCCAGTAATACTAGCCTTGGCACGTTAGTTTATGTTATGTTACGGTTCGTTGAACTACGTTAAGGAGGTTTGGTTAAGGTTTCTTTGACTTTTGTGCTGTACAAGTATATTCGGAGGATCTACCGGCCCTGCGTTGCTCTACCAAACCCCGACCGACTCTGGGGAGGCGATAAATATTGGTCGTGGTAAGTTAGGTTGAGTTAGGTTACGCTTGGTTAGGTTAGGTTAGGTTATCTTTGGTTATGGTGGCTATGACTTTCTGCTGTACACTGCTTTTCGGTGGATCTCTGTGATCTACAGCGCACTGTTATATTCCGCTTGTCTCCGTGGATGCCAGCAGCAGTGGTAGCTGCACGATATGATGAGCTATGCTACGTTAGGTTAGGTTAGATCAGGCCTTGTTTGGTTATGGTACCTTCGACTTTTGTGCTGTACACTGCAATGGGGTGGATTTCTGCACACTACTGTGCTCTACTACATTCTGCTTTTCCTTGTGGAGGACAGCAATACTGGTCTCAGCACCATAGGTTTTGCTATGATACGTTCGGTTATGTTACTTTTGGTGTGGTTAGGATAGGGTAGACCAGACTTTTGTGCTATATACTGCTACCCGCGTATTTCAGCGCTCTACCGTTTTCTAATATTTTCTGCTTGACTCTTTGGAGGCCTGCAATATTGGTCTCGTCACGCTTTGTTGAGTTAGTTTATGTTTGAATAGGCTACGTTTGGACAAGTTAGGTCAGGGTATGTTTGACATTTGTGCTCTCCACTGCAATGCGGCGGATTTCTGCGTTCTGCTGCACTCTAGTATATCCTGCTTGGATCTGGGGAGGCCAGCAATAGAAGTCTCGGCACGTTAGGTTGAGTTAGGTTACGTTTGGTTAGTTCAGGTTATGTTAAGTGCGATAGCGGTAACTTCGACTTCCGTGATGTAAACTATTTTTCGGTGGATTTCTGCGCTCGGCCGTGCTCTACTATATTCTGCTTGGCCCTGGGGAGACCACCAATAGTGGTGGCGGCCATCTATGTTTATATAGGCTATGTTAGGTTAGGTCATGTTTGCTTGGGTTAGTTTTGTATATATTTGACTTTTGTGCTCTACACTGCTATACGCTGCATTTCCGCGGTCTACGTTGCTCTGCTACACCCCGCTCTCCGACTCTGGGGAGCGAGCAGTGGTGGTCGTGGCACTACAGTTTGAGTTGGGCTGCGCTTTGCTTGTTTAGGTTATGTTATGTTTGGTTAGGATATCAATGGCTCTTGTGGTATTAACTGCAATGCGGTGGATTTCTGCGAACTAGTGTGCCCTTGTACACTCTGCTTGCCTCTGTGGAGGGTAGCAATAGTGGTCTCGTCATGTTAGGTTCGATTGGCTACGTTTGGTTGCATTACGTTTAGTTAGGTGAGGATAGGATAACTTTGACTTTTCTGCCATACACTATCACTCGGTGGATTTCTGCGTTCTTCTGTGCTCTAATGTGTTATGCTCCGCTCTGGGTAGGCCAGGAATAGTGGCCGATGCACGTTAATATTAGTTAAGCTACGTTCGGTTATAATAGGTTAGGAGATGTTAGGTTGTTATATCTAAGTCTTCGGTGCTATACGCTGCAATGTGGTAGATTACTGCGCCCTACTGTACTCTAGAATATTCTGCTTTGCTCTGGGGAGTTCAGCGATAGTGGCCTAGGGACGTTACGTTCAGTAATGTTACGTACGTCTGCGTTAATCTTGTTCAAGTTTGGCTTGGGTAGCTGTGACCTTTGTACTGTACACTTCTATTCGTTGGCTTTCTGGCTTCAACTGTGATCTAATATTCCCTGCATTGCTCTGGGAGTTCCAGAAATGGAGTCCGCGGCGCGTTAGGTTGTGTTTGGTTACGTTTGTTTGGGTTAAGTTAGGATATCTCTGATTTTTGTGCTATACACTGCCATTCAATGGAAATTTACGTTCTACTCTACCCCAATGAGCAGGGCTTGCTGTTAGGGAGTCCAGCAATAGCAGGCTAGGCACATTAGTCGGTTTCGTTAGGTTAGGTTAGGTTAGGTCAGGTTGTGTTAGGGTATCTGTACTTTTCTGCTTTACACTTCATTGTGGCGGATTCCTGCCCTCTACTGTGCTCTAGTTTGTTCTGCTTGGCCATGGAGATATCAGCGATAGTGGTGTGGGCATGTTAGGTTTAGTCAGGTTACGTTCGGTTACGTTACGTTCGGTTAGGTTAAGATAGGATAACACTGACTTTTGCGCTATACACTGCTTTTCGGTGGATTTCTGCGCTCTTCATTCCTCTATTATACTCTGCTCGCCTCTGGGGAGGACAGCTATATCCGTCGTGCCACGATAGAAGGAGGTGTGCTACGTTTGGCTAGGATAGAATAGGATATCTTTGACTTGTGTGCTGTATACTGCAATACGGTGGATTTCTGCGCTCCACTGTGCACTAATACGCTCTGCTTGGCGCGGGGGATGCCAGCAATACCGGTATCGGCACGTTGGGTTTAGTTGTTCTACATATGGTTAGGTTAGATTGAGCTAAGTTTGTTTCGGACGGCCTTGACTTTCACGCTATACACAGCTATTCGGTGGGTCTCAACGCCCTACGCTGCTCTACTATACTCTGTTCCCCCATGTGGAGGCCAGTAATAGTAGTCTTGGCACATTAGGTTGTGTGAGGTTACGTTTCGTTAAGAGAAGTTAGGTTAGGGTTTTTTAGGGTGGCTAAGACTTCTGTGCTACACACTGCTATTCAGTGAATTTCTGCGCAATACTGTAGTCTAATATGCTCAGCTCGACTCTGGAGTGGTCAGCAATAGTGCTCTTCGGCACGTTATGCTGAGTCAGGTTACGTTTGCATATATTACGTTTGGACAAGTATGGATAGGACAGCTTCGACTTTTGTGCTATGCATCGATACTCGGTGGATTTCTGCGCCCTACATTTCTCTACTATACTATGCTCGGCCCGCGGGAGGCCAGAAAGGGTGCTCTCGGCACATCAGGTTCTGTTAACCTGCTATTGGTCAGGTTATATTAGTTCGGCTCAAGTTCCGATTGCTTTGACTTCCGTGGTATAACTGTTGTTCGGCGGACTTCTGCCATCTACTGTGCTCTAGTGGTCTCTGATTGGCTCTGGGGAGGCCAGCAATAGCGGTCTCGGTACGTTAGGTTGTGTTGTGCTATGTCTGGCAATGCTGTGTTTGTTTCGGTTAGGTATGGGTAGCATTGACTCTTCAGATGTAAACGCGATTCCATGCATTTGTGGGTTCTCCTATCCACTAATGTGTTCTCCTTGGCTCTGGGGAGGCTAGCAAAACTAATAGCTGCACGATAAGTTTCGTTAGGTTACATTTGGTTATGTCACGATTGGTTAGGTTAGGAGATGATAACTTCGACTTTAGTGCCATAGCCTACTATTAGGTGGATTTGTGCGCTCTACAGTGCTCTAATGTCTTCAGCTTGGCTCTGGCAGTGCCGGCAATAGAGGCCCCCACACGATACGTTGTGTCAGGTTGCGTTCGTTTGGGTTGGGACAAGCTAAGTTTGGTTACGGCATCTTCCACTTTTGTGCTGTACACCGCGCTTAGGTGGATTCCTGCGCTCTACTGTCATCTACTATGTTCTGCTTGACTCTGGAGAGGGCAGCAATAACCTCGTCGGCACGTTATGTTGAATTTTTCTAGGTTTGGTTATGTTCTGCTTGTGTGGGTTACGTTTGGGCGGCTCTCAATTTTCTGATATGCACTTCGATTCTATGGATTTCAGCGTTTTACTCCCCGCTACTGTGTTCTGCTGGGCTGTGGGGAGGCCAGTAGTAGTGGTCGGGATACGTTATGATGAGTTATGCTATGCTTGGCTATGTTCTGTTTGTTTGCATTCGGTTCCGGTACCTTTGTGTTTTCTGGTATATACTGCGATTCTATGGATTTCTGCGTTCTACTCCCCACTAACGTGCTCTGCATGGCCCTGGCGAAGCCAGCAATGGTGGTCGCGGCACGGTAGGTTGAATTAGGTTACGTTCGTCGGCCTCGGTTTGTTAGTTTAGGAGTTTCAGCTTTGACCTTAGTGCTACAGTCTGCTGTTAGGTGGGGTTCTGCGCCCTGAAGAGCTCTAATGCTTTCAGCTTGGCCCTGGGAAGGCCAACAAGAGGGGTCTCTGCACCTTATATTCAGTCAGGTTGCGTTCGGCAAGGTTGGGTCAGGCTAAGCTTGGTCAGGGTAGCTTAAGCTTTGGTGCTCTACACTGCTACTCGGAGGATTTCTGCGCTCTACTGTGCTCTAGTGGGCCCCGCTTGGCTCTGTGGTGGGCAGCAATAGCGGCTTTCGCACGTTAGGTTGAGTTAGGCTATGTTTGGTTATGTTCCGTTGGTTTGCGTAAGGTTCGGCCGCTTCGGCTTTTCTGATATATACTGCGAAGCTATGGATTTCTGCCCTCCACTCATCACTAATGTGCTCTGCTTGGCTCTCGGGAGGGCAGCAATAGTGGATTCGGCACATTAGGTTCAGTTAGGCAGTGTTTGGCTATGTTCCGTTGCTTAGAGATAGGTGTAGGCAGCTTTGCCTCTTCCGATATACACGCGGTTCTATGGACTTCTGCGTCCTACTTTCCGGTCATGAATTCTGCTTGGCTCTGGGGAGGGCAGCAATAGCGGTCTCGGCCCGTTAGTTTGAGTTAGGCTATGGTTGGTTATGTTCTGTTGGATTGGGTTAAGTTTGGGTAGCTTTGAACCTTCCGATTTACACTGCGTTTCTACAGATTTGAACATTCTACACTCCACTAGTGCGTTCTGCTTGGCTCTGAGGAGGCCAGCAACAGCGGTCACGGAGCGTTATATTGTGTTATGTTACATTTCGATAAGTTACGACCGGTTAGGATAGGAGAGGGTAGCTTTGACTTCAGTGCTATAGTCTGCTATTAGGTGCATGTCTGCGCCCTACAGTGCTCTAATATTTGCAGCTTGGCTCTGGGAAGTCCACCAATAGTCGTCTCGGCACGTTATGCTGCATCATATTGCGTTCGGGTAAGTTAGGTTGGGCTACGTTTGGTTATGATAGGTTTAACTTTCGTGCTATACAGTGCTTTTCGGAGGATTTCTGCGCTCTACTGAGCTCTAGCATGTTCTCCTTGTGTCTGGGGAGTGCAGGAATAGAGGTCTCGGCACGCTAGGTTGAGGTAGGCAACGTTCGGTTATGTTCTGCCGGTTCGGGTTTGGTTTGGGTAGCTATGGCTCTTCTGACGTTTACTGCGATTCTATGGTTTTCCGCGCTCTACTCTCCACTAACATGTTCTGAGTGGCCCTGTGATGGCCAGTAATCGTGCTCTCGGCACGTTACGTTTTGCCGCGTTACGTTCGGTTAGGTTGTGTTAGGCTAAGTTTAGTAAGCATAGCTTTGATATTCGTGCTGTACAACGCTAATCGGTACATTCCTGCGTTCTACAATGCTTTGGTTTGTCCTTCTTGGCACTGAGGAGGGCAGCAATAGCGATCACGGCACGTTAGGTTCAGTTAGGTTATGTTTGTTTATGTACCGCTGGCTTTGGTTAGGACTTTGTAGCTTAGAATTTACTGATGTACATTGCGATTATACGGATGTCTGCACTCTGCTCTCCACTAATGTGTTCTGCTTGCCTCTGCGGTGGCCAGCGATAGTGCTCTCGGCACAATAGGTTGTGTATGGTTCAGTTAGGTTATGTTTGTTTATGTACCGCTGGCTTTGGTTAGGACTTCGTAGCTTAGAATTTACTGATGTACATTGCGATTATACGGATGTCTGCACTCTGCTCTCCACTAATGTGTTCTGCTTGCCTCTGCGGTGGCCAGCGATAGTGCTCTCGGCACAATAGGTTGTGTTATGTTACGTTAGGAGACGGAAGCTTCGACTTCGGCACTATAGTCTGCTATTTGGTGCATTTTTGCGCCACACAGTGCTCTAATATCTTCAGCCAGGCTCTGGGAAGGTGAGCAATAGTGGTCTCGGCCCATTGTGTTGAGCAAGGTTGCGTTCGGTTTGGTTGGGATAGGCCAAGTTTGGGTAGAGTATTTTTAAGTTTCGTGCTGTACACTGACATCCGGTGGGTTTCAGCTCTCTACTGAGCTCTAGCATGTCCTGCTTGGCACTGGTGTGGGCAGCGATATTGGTCTCGGCACGTTAGGTTGAGATAGGTTATGTTTGCCTGTGTTCCGTTGGTTTTGGTCACGCTTATGTTGCTTTGAATTTTCTGATATACTCTGCGCTTCTCTGGACTTCTGCGTTCTGCCCTCCACTAATATGTCCTGCTTGCCTTTGGGGTCAGCAATAGTAGTCGCGGCACGCTGACTTGAGCTAGGTTATGTTTGGTTATGCTACGATTGGTTAAGTTAGCAGAGCGCAGGTTCGATTTTAGCGCTGTTGTCTACTATTGGGTGGATTTCTGCGACCTACAGTGTACTAACATTTTCAGCCTGGCTCTGGGAAGACCGGCAATAGTGGTCTCGGCACGTTATGATGAGTCAGGTTACGTTCGGTTAGGTTGGTTAAGGCAAAGTTTGGTACACATACCTTTGTCTTTCGTGTCGTAAACTGCTGTTGTGAAGTTTTCTGCGCTCTACTAGACTCTAGTGTGTCCTGCTTGACACTGCGGTCTGCAGCAATAGCTGTCTCGTCACGATAGGTTGAGTTAGGCTATGTCGGGTTATGTTCTGTTTGTTTGGGTTACGCTTACGTAGCTTCGACTACTCAGATACACTCTGCGATTATATGGATTTCTGCGTTCTGCTCTCCACTAATTTGTTCTTCTCGGCTCTGTGGAGGCCAGCAACATTGGTCGCGGCACGTCTGTTTGAGTTCGTTTTCGGTTGGGTATGCTACTTTTAGCTAGGATTGGAGAGGGTATCTTTGCCTATTGTGCTTTTGTTTGCTATTAGGTGGATTGCTGCACCGTACAGTGCTCTAGCATGCTCAGCTTGGCTCTGGGAAGGCCAGCAATAGTGCCCTCGGCACGTTAAGTTGTGTCAGGCAACGTTTTGTTAGGTTGTGTTATGCTATGTTTGATCAGGATTGCTTCAACTTTTGTATTGTACACTGCTATTCAGTGGATTTCTACACTCTACTGATCTCTATTGTGTCCTGATTGGCACTGGGCAGAGCAGCAATGGCGGTCTCGGCACGTTAGTTTGAGTTACGCTACGTTTGGTTATGGTCGGCTCGTTTGCGTTAGGGTTACGTAGCTCTGTCTTCTCTGACATACTCTGCGACTAGATGGGTTTCTGCACTCTACCCACCTCTAATCTGTTCTGCTTGGCTGTGTGGTGGCCAGCAGTAGATGTCTCTGCACGTTAGGTTGGGATATGTTACGTTTGGTTAAGTTATGTTAGTTAAGGTTTGGTTAGGATAGCTTTCACTTTTGTGCTATACGCTGCTATTCGGTCAGTTCCTGCGTTCTACATTGCTCTAGTATTTTCTATTTGGCTCTGCGGATGCCAGCAAACGTAGTCTCTGTACGTTACGTTTGGTAAGGCTACGTTTGGTAGGGTTAGACTAGGACATGCCTGGTTCGTGTATCTTTGACTTTTGTGCCATACCTTACCAGCCTATGGACTTCTGCGCGATACTCTCCAGAAATATATTCTGCTTGGCGATGTGTAGTCCAGCAATACTGGAGTCGGCTCGTTAGGTTTAGTTAGTCCATGTTCTGTTAGGTTTGGTTATGCCAGGTTCGGTTATGATACCTTTTCCCTTCTTGCTATGCACTGCATTGTGGTGTATTCCTGCGCCCTACTGTGCTCCAATATTTTCTGCTTGGCTCTTAGGATGTCAGCAATAGTGGCCTCGGCACGAGAGGTTTAGCTGCGCTTCGTTCTCTTGGGTCATTCTTGCTTTTGTTATGTTACGATTGGCTAGGTTAGGAGGGACTAGCTCTGACGTGCACGATATAGAATGCTATTAGGCGGACTTCTGCACTATAACATGCTCTAATAAGTTCAGCTTGACGCAGGCAAAGCCAGCAATAGTGTTCTCCGCACGCTACGCCGAGATCGGCTACGTTTGGTCAGGCTGCTTTAGGTATGGTTAGTTTAGGATTTCTCCGACTTCTGTGCCATACGCAGTATTTCGGTCGATTTCAGATCTCTCCTGTGGTCTAGTATGTTCTGCCTGGCTCTGACGACGCCAGTACTACTGGCCTCGACGCATCAGGTAGAGATAGGATACGTTTGGTTATGTTATGTTAGCTTTGGTTTTGTTTGGTGAGTTTCGACTTTTCTGTACACTGCGGTTCTGCTGGTTTCTGAGCTCTGCTCTCCTCTAATATGCTCTGCTTCATTCAGTGAAGGCCAGCAATCCCGGTCGCGGCACGTTAGTTTGAGTTAGATTACGTTAGTTTACGTTAGGTTAGGTTGGGTTCGGTTAGGATAGCTTTGACTTTTGTGCTATTCACAGCGATTCGCTGGGTTTCCGCGCAACGTTATGGTCTTATGCGCTATACTTTACTCTGGTGTGTGTCATAAATAGTGGCCGCGTCATGTCAGGTTTAGCTAAGTTGCGTCTGGCAAGGTCAGGTTTGTATGTGTTGGGATAGGGTATCCTTGACTTCTTTCCTGTACATGGTAATGCGGTGGACTTCTGCGCTATACTGTGTTCTAGTTTGTTCTGCGTGTCTGTGCGGTAGCCAGCTATAGTGGTGTCGGCGCGTGAGGTTGGGTCACGTTACGTTTAGTTATGTTACGGTTTGTTAGCTTAGGACAGGATAGTTCTGACTTTCGTGCTGTAGACCTCTATTCGGTGCGTTTCTACGCTCCACTGTCCTCTAATATATTCTGCTTGCCGACGTGGAGGCCAGCAATAGTGGATTCGGCTCGTTAGGTTATATTAGGCCACGTTTGGCTTGGTGACGTTTCTTTGGGTTAGGTACGGGTAGCTTTGACCTTCGCGGTATACACTGTTATTCGGCGGATTCCGGCGCTATACTGCGCTGCAATACGCTCTGCCTGGCTCTGTGAAGCCAGCAATTGTGTTTAGGCACGTTAGTATGATCTGTGGTACGTTTGGTTGGGCTATGCTTGTTAGGAGTAGGTGCGTATAGCTTTGGCCTTTGTGGTGTACACTGTTTCTTGGTGGATGTCTGCGCTCCACTCTGCTCTAGTATATTCTGATTGTCTCTGTGGAGGTCAGTAATAGTGTTCTAGGCACTAGAAAACTATTAGTTTGTGTTAGGTTAAGTTTGGTTATGCTACGTTTGGCTTGGTTGGACTAGGGTGGCTATGCCTTTTGTACTATGCACTGCCATTCAATGGACTCCTGCGCCACACACTCCTTTAATATGTTCTGCATGGCGACGTGGAGGCTAGCAATAGTGGTGTTGGAACGTTAGGTTGGACTATGATGCGCTTGGTTATGTTACGATTGGTTAGGTTAGGATAGGGTACCCTTGACTTCTGTCCAACATACTGCTCCCTGTGGATATCTCCGCTCTACTGTGCTCTAGTATGCTCTGCTTTGCGTTTGAGAGGCCAGAAATTGTCTCCACGCCATGATATTTAGTGTTAGGTTAGGTACGGTTAGTTTACGTTAGCATGGGTATTGTGCGGGTAGCTTTGATTTTTCTGCTATACACTGCGATTCTGTGGATTTCTGCACCCTACGCTCCTGCAATGCGTTATGCAAGACCCTTGGGTGGACAGAGGCAGTGGTCTCGTTACGTTAGGTTACGTTACGCTAGTTTATATCATGTTCGGTAGGTTTGGACAGGAAAGAGTTGACCTTTGATTTATAGACCGCTATTCGGTTGATGTCTACGCTTTACATTGCTCCACTATAGTCTGCTGGACTCTGGTGATGCCAGTAACAGTGGTCCCGGCACGTTAGGTGTAGCTAGGCTACGTTTGGTTAGGTTACGTTTGCTTTGGTTATGTCAGGATGGATCTGGCTTTCGTGGTATACACTGTTATTCGATGGATTCACGCGCTCTGCTCTTCTCTGCTATACTCTGCACGACTGTCGGAAGACCAGCAATAGTGCCCGCGGCACGTATGGTTCAGTCAGTCTACGTTCGTTAAGTCAGGTTTGGCTTAGTTAGCTAAGTATATTTCTGACTTTTGTGGTATACAATGCAATTTGGTGGCTTCCTTCGTCCTAATGTGCTCCAGTCTATTCTGCTTGCACCTGGGGAGACCAGCAGTAGTGGTATGGGCACGTTATATTGAGTTAGTTTCCGTTTGGTTAGGTTACGTTAGCATGGGTTCGGTTTGGATATCTTTGACCTTTCTGCTATACACTGCCATTCTATTACCTACTGCGCTCCACTCTCTCCTAATTTGTACTGCTCGGCGATGGGCAGGCCAGCAATAGCGGTCAAGGAGCGTTAAGATTAGTTATTCTACGTATCGTCATGTTAGGATATATCTGGCTTTTGTGGTATCCATTGGTATTTGGTGGGTTTCCGCGCTCTACTGTGCAATACTATACTCTGCCCGCATCTGTTGTGGTCAGCAATAGTGGTCGTGGCACAATAGGCTTTGTTAGTCTGCGCTTGGTTATGCTACGTTTGGTTATGTTAGGACACGGTAGCTTTGGCTCTTGCGCTGTACACTGCTATTCGGTGGATTTCTGCGATCACCGTTGCTCCACTATACTCAGCTCGACACTAGGGATGCGAGAAATATATGTTGCGGCGCGTTAGGTTTTGTTAGGTAACGTTTGATTATGTTTATTTAGGCTATGTTTGGCAAGAGTAGCTATGACTTTCATGCTATACGCAGTTACTTGGTGGATTTCTGCCCACCACAGTGCTCAAGTCTAATCTGCTAGACCCTGGGGATGTCAGCAATAGCGTTCGCGGCACGTTACGTTGAGTTTGCTGTCATGTTTGGATATGTTAGTTTGCGTTTGGTTTGGTTATCTTTGACTTTTCCGCTGTAGACTGCGATTCTCTGTATTTCTGTGCTCTACTCTCCTCTAATATGTCCTGCTTCACTCTGTTGAGGCCAGCAGTAGTGGTGGCGCCACGTTCAGTTGGGTTTGTTTACGTTTGGTTGTGTTACGAATGGTTACCTTTGACTTTTGCGCTACATACGTCTTTTCGGTGGATTTCTCCGCCCTACTGTGCTCTGATATGCTCTGCTTTGCTCTGTGGAGGCCAGAAATAGTGACCGCGGTATGCTACGCTGTGTTACGTTACGTTTGGATAGTTTACGTTAGCACTGGTAAGGTTTGGATTGCTCTGACTTTTCTGCTATGCACTGCGATTCAATGGATTTCAGCTGCCTACCGTCCTCTAATATGTTCTGCATGGCCCAGGGAAGGCCAGCAGTTGTTGTCGCGGCACGTTAGGCTGAGTTATATTACGTTTTGTCAGGTTAGATTTATCTTGGTTAGGACGGTACAGCTTTGACATTTTAGCTATACGCTGCTATTTAGAGGATTTTCGCGCTCTACTGCGCCCTAATGTGATCTGCTTAGCTTAGGGGAGGACAGCAATAGCGGCCTCTGCTCGTTACCTTGAGTTACATTACGTTCGGTTGTATCACAATTGGTTAAATTAGGAGCGGACAGCTACAACTTTTGCGTTATACACTGCTATGCGGTGTACTTCTGCGCTCTACTGTGTTCTAAAATATTCTGCTTGTCTCTGGGGAGGCTAGCAATAATGTTGGTGCCACGTTTGGTAGAGTTGGGTTAACTTCTCTTTGTATAGGTTAGGAGAATTTTGGTGACGATGGCTTTGTCCTTTGTGGTGTACACTGCTATTCTGTGCATTCCTGCGCTCTGCTTAGCTCTAGTATATTCCACTTGGCTCTGTCGCTCCCTGCAATAGAGATCTCGGCTCGTTAGGTTTCGTTATTCTGCAATAGGTTATGTTGGGTTTGGCCTGGTTAGGTTAGGATGAATCTGACTTTATCGCTATAGGCTGCTATGTGGTGAATTTCAGCACACTACTGTGTTCTAATATTCCGTGCTTGGCTACGGGGATGCAACAAATAATGGCCGCGGCTGGTTAGGCTAAGTTAGGTTAAGTTTGATTAGGTAACGATAGCATGTGTTAGGTTTTGATAGGTTTTACCTTTCTGCTACTCACTGCCATTCCAATGACCTCAGTGCTACGCTCTCCTCTAATATGCTATGCATGGCGATTGCGAGGCCAGCAATGGTGACCTGTGTGCGATAGCTTTTGTTAGGTAACGCTTGATTAGAATAATTTAGGTTATGTTTGGATAGGATGGCTTTGACTCTTGTACTATACTCAGCTATGCGGCTGACTTCAACGATCTGCTGTGCTCTAGTATGCTCTGCTTGGCGCATGGGAGGCCGGCAATAGTGCTATCGGCACGCTACGTTGAGTCTCGTTACGTTTGGCAGGGTTACGTTCGGCTTAATTAGGATAGGATGACTTTGTCTTTTGTGTTATACACTGCATTGCGGCGGATTCCTCTGCACTACTGCGCTCTAGTTCATTCTGCTTGGCTCTGTGTATTACATCAATAGTGTCCCCGGCACGTTATTCCGAGTTATGTTACGTTCGGTTATGCCACTTTTGGTTAGGTTAGGATAGTGTAGCTTCGACTGCTGCGCTGTACACTGCGATTCGGTGAACTTCTGCGCTCTACGTTGTTCTAATATTCTCTGTTTGACTCTAGGTATTGTAGCTATAGTGGACACACCCGTTTGGTTGGATCGTATTACGTACGGTTACGTTACGTTTGGTTATGTTAGGACAAGGTAGCTTTGGCTCGTGCGCTGTACACTGCTATTTGGTGGATTTCTGCGCTCTACATTGCTCTAATATGGACTTCTCGGCTCCGGGGTGACCAGCAATTATTTTCTCACCGCGATATCTGGAATAATGTTACGTTTGTATATGTTACGGTTTTCTAGGTTGGGACATGTAAGCTTTAACTTTTGTGCTTTACTCTCCTATTCCGTGGATTTCTGCGCTCCACCCTCCTCTAATATGTTCTGCATGACCCTGTGGGCTGCAACAGTAGACGTCACGTGACGTTAGTTCGAGTTAGGGTACGTTTGGCTACGTTACGCATGGTTAGGTTGGGACTGGACACCTTTGGCTCCTATGCTATGCGCTGTTATTCGGTAGATCTCTGCATCCCACTGCGCTCTAATATGTCCCGCTTGGCTCCGTAGCGGGCAGCAATTTTGTTCTTGCCACGTTAGATTGAATTATGTTACGTTTGCTATGTTACGTTTGGTTAGGTTAGGGCAGTATATCTTTTACGTTTGCGCTATACACTGCTATTTAGTGGATGCCAGCGCCCTGCATTGCTCTAATGTGGTCCGCTTTGCTCCGAGGAGGCCAGCAATATTTGTCGCGGCACGTTATGTTGAGCTTGATTACGTTTGGATATGCTACAATTGGCTATGTAGGGACAGGGTAGCTTCGACTTTAGTGTTGTAGTCTGCTGTTCCGCGGTTTTCTGCGCTCTAGTGTGCTCTACTATATTCTGATTGTCCCTGGGGAGGCCAGCAATTGTGGTCTCGGTACGTAGGGTTGATTTATACTACGTTTGGTTAGTCTAGATAAGTTCAGATGATGTCTTGTTACCCTCGAATGTTGTGCTATACACTGCAATGGTGTGACTTTCTGCGCTCTTCTCTCCTCTAGTATATTCCGCTTGGCTCTGTACATGCCAGCAAAAGTGTTCTCACAACGTCAGGTCGAATTTGGTTACGCTTTGTTATGATAGGTTTGGTTGCGGTAGGATAGGGTAGCTTTGACTTTTGAGACAGGTACTGCGATGATATGGATTTCTGACCTCTACTCTCCACGCATATGCTATGCTTGGCGCTGGGAGGGTATCAATAGTGGTCCTGGCACGTTAGGTCGGGTTAGGCTACGTTTTGTTTGTTTAGTTCGGTTCACGTCAAATTTGGATGTCTTCGACTGATGTGCTATACACTGCAATGTGGTGGATTTCTGCGCTCTTCTGTGCTGCAGTATATTCTGCTTGGGGCTGGGGAGTTCACGAATAGTCGTCCCGGCTCGTTAGGTTGAGTTGTGCTACGTTCGTCTGTGGTACGTATGGTGACGTTAGGACAGGATAGCTCAGACCTATGTGCTATATACTGCAGTAGGCGGAGTTCTGCCCTCTACTGTGTTGTCACATTTTCATCTTGGCTCTGGGGTGGCCAGCTATAGTTGTCTCGGGAAGTTAGGTTGTGCTAAGCTGCGTTTGGCTTGGTTAGGTTGGGCTAGCCTCGGTCAGGTTATCTTCGACCTCCGAGATATACACTGCTATTCAGAGGAATTCTGCCCTTGACTCTGCTCTGCTACATTCTGCTTTGGCCAGGGTAGGCCAGCAACAGTGGCCGCGGCACGATATGTTGAGCCTTGCTTCGTTTGGTGAGGCTATGGTAGCTCAGGGTAGGTTAGGGTACCTTCACGTTCCGGTGGCACGGTAGTTTGAGATATGTTACGTTTGGTAGCGTAAGATTGGGTCATGATTGGTTACGATAGCCCAGACTTTCATGCTATAAACTGTTAATCGGTGGATTTCTGTGACCTACTCTGCTCTACTACATTCTGCTTGGCTCTGGCGTGGTCGGAAGCAGAGGTCGCGGCACGTTGCGTTGAGCTGTGGTACGCTGGGCTTGTTTGGGCCATGCCAGGTTAGGTTAGGATATATACAGCCTCCGTGCTATACACTGCAATGCGGTATATTCCTGCGCTCTACTGTGGTGTAGTATATTCTGCTTGGCTTTGCGGAGGCCTGCCGTAGTGGTCTCGGCACGTTAGGTTGTGTTTGGCTACACTTGCTTTCGTTACGTTTGATTAGGTTAGGACAGAGTAGCTTAGACATTTGTGCCATTCGCTGCTATTCGGTGGATTTCAGCGCTCTACTGTGACCTAAGGTATTCTACTTGGCTCTGTAGCCGCCATTAATTGTAGCCTCGGTAAGTTAGTTCTAGCTACGTTATATTTCGTTGGGCTATGTTATGGAGGTTTGGCTAGAGTTTCTTTGACTCTTGTGCTATACGCTGCTAACAGGAGGATCTATGCGCTCTACATTGCTCTTCTGCACTCCACTTGTCTCTGGCGAGGCGAGCAGTAGAGGTCGCGTCATGTTAGGTTGGGTTAGGTTACGTACGGTTAGGTTAGGTTGGGCAAAGTTTGGTTAGGATAGCTTCTACTTTCGTGCAATACACCGTTATTCGGTGGATTTCTGTGATCTACTGTGCTCTACTACATTCTGCCTGTCCCTGTCGAGGCCAGTAATAGTGGTCTCGTCATGTTATGTTCAGTTATGTCACGTTCGGCTAGGTTAGGGCAGTCTACTTCGACTTTTGTGTTATACACTGCCATTAGTTGGATTTCTGCCCTCTAATGTGCTCTAATATGCACTGCTTGGCTCCACGTAGGCCATAAATGGCAGTCGCGTCACCTCTTGCTGTGCTAGACTACATTCGGTTAGGTTAGGTTAGGTCACGTTTGGTTAGCATACCTTTGGCTTTTGTGACATAAACTGCAATGCGTCGGAGTTCTGCGCTGTACTGTGATCTAGTATATTCTGCTTGGCTCCGGGGTGACCAGCAGTAGTGTCCTCGGCACGAAAGTATGAGTTAAGTTACGTCCAGCTATGTTACGTTTGGTTATATTAAGATACGATGGCCTCGACTTTTGTGCTATACATTGCTATTCGGAGGATTGCAGCTTTCTACTCCTCTCTAATACGTTCTGCTTGGATCTGGCGAATCCAGCAATATTTGCCCCATCACGTTATGCTGATTTACACTGCTTCTGTTTTCGGTAGGTTAGGTCAGGTTAGGTTAGGGTACCTTTCACTTTTGTGCTTTGCACTGCAATGCGGTGGATTCCTGCGCTCTACTGAGCTCTAGAATATTCTGCGTGGCTCTGGGGAGTCCAGTAATATTGGTCTAATCACGTCAGGTTGAGTTATGCTTCGTTTTGTTGTGTTACGTTGTGTGAAGTGAGCTTAGGATAGTTTATACTCTTGTGCTATACAATGCTATCCGCGGATTTCAGCGCTCAACTGTGTTCCAGTATCCCCTGCTTGTCTCTCCGGTGGCCAACAATAGTGGTCTCGGCACGATAGGTTGGGCTATGCTACGTTCGGTCATGCTGCGTTCGGTCATGCTACGTTTGGTGAGCTTAGGGTACGGTAGTTTAGGCCATTGGGCTCTAATGCGTTCTCATACCTTCTGCTTGCCTCTGGGTGGGGTGGGGGGCTGCGATAGGTGTCTCTGCACGTCATCCTTAGTTACACTACGTTTGGGTAGGTTAAGTACTGTATGGTTATGCCCGTGTGCAACTGACTCTTGCGGTATGCACTTCAATACCGTGGGTTTCTGCGCTCTGCTGTGCTCCAGCATATTCTACTTTGATCTGAGGATGCCAGCAATAGTTCCTTCTGCACGTAAGGTTGAACTACGCTACATTTGTTCGTGTTAGGCTTGGTGAGGTTAGAAAAGGGTAGTACAGGCTTTTGTGATATACACTGCTATCCGCGGATCCTTGTGCTCCACTGCATTGCAATTTTTCCGCTTGGCTCTGGGGAGGGGGGCAACGATAGTGATCTCGGCACGTCATGCTTAGATACACTTCGTTTGGGTAGGTTAAGTAGGGTCAGGATATGTCGGGGTATGTTCGACTTTAGCGCTATACACCGCAATATGGTGGATTTCTCTGCTCTACCGTGCTCTACAACATTCTGCCTGGCTATAGGAATGTCAGGAGCAGTGGTCGCGGCACGTTATGTTGAGTTACGCTAGGTTTGGTTCTGTTAGGCTTGGACAGGTTATGTTACGATATCTGCGGCCTTTGTGCTATTCACTGCAATACGGTGGACTTCTGCGTACTACTGTGCTCTAGTACATTCTGCTTGTATCTGTGAGGAAAGCAATAGTGGTCTCCTCATGTTAGGTTGAGTTAGGTTACGCTTGGATATGCTAAGTTTGGCTATGTTAGGATTCGCTACTCTGACTTTTGTGCTATTCACTGTTATTGGCTACATTTCTGCCCTCTAATGAGCCCTAATATGCCCTGCTTCTCTCTGTTGAGCCAGAAATATTGGTCTCGTCATGTCATACTTAGATGCAGTACGCTTGGATAGGTTGGTCATGGTCAGGTTAGGTTAGGCTATGTCTGCCTTTTGTGCTGTACACTGTTATTCGGTGGATCTCTGCACACTGCTAAGCTCAAGTATATTCTGCTTGGCTCTGAGGAGGCCAGCAGTAATGCTCTCGGAACGTTGGGTTGAGTCATGTTGCGTTTGTACATGTTAGGATATGCCAGGTTATTTTAGGATAGCCTCGACTTTTGTAACATACACCGCTATTCGGTGGATTTCTGCGATCTACATTCTATTACTATACTCCTCTCAACTCTGGGGAGGCGTGCAATAGCGGTCACGGCACGTTAAGTTGAGTTTGTTTTCGTTTGGTTTGGTCAGATTTGGTCAAGTTTGGTTGTGAAAGCTTTGACTTTCGTGTTGTACACTGCTATTCGGTGGATTCCTGTGGTTTCATGTGCTCTACTACATTCTGCTTGGCTCAGGGAAGGCCAGGAGCCGTGTTCGTGGCACGTCTTGATTAGCTATGCTACGTTAGGTTAGATTAGGTTAGGTCTGGTTTAGTTAGGATATCTTCAACTTTTGTGTTATACACTGCGGTTCGGTGGATTTCTACGCACTATATTTCTCTATTGTGCTCTGCTCGGCTCTGAGGGCGCTAGCAATAGTGGCCGTGGCACGTTAGTTTGTGTTATGTTCAGATGGCTTAGGTTAGGTTAGGCTGGTTTGGTTAGGATGGCTTCTACTTTCGTGCAATGCACTGTTACTTGGTGTATTTCTATGATCGGCTGTGCTCTACTGCATTCTGCTTTTCTCTCTGCAGGCTAGCAGTAGTGGTCTCGCCAAGTTAGGTTGAGTTGTGTTACGTTTGGACATGTCGCGTTTGGCTAGGTTAGGATAGGCTACATTGACTTTTGTGCCTAACACTCCTATTCGGTGGATTTCTGTAATCAACTGTGCTCTACTGCATGCTGCTTCTCCCCAGGGAGGTCAGGAGCAGTGGTCGCGGCACGTAATGCTGGGCTACGCTGTGTTAGGTTGGGCTATACTATGTCAGGTTACGTTAGGGTACCTTTGGCTACTGTGCTATTCACAGCAATGCAGTGGATCTCTGCGCATTGGTGTGTTGTAGCATATTCTGCTTGCCTCTGTGGATATCAGCTGCGGTGTTCTCGTCCTGTTATGTTGGGCTTGGCTACGTTAGGATGTGTTACGTTTGGCTAGGCTAGGATAGTCTAATTTGTCTTCTGTGCTATTCACTGCTATTCGGTGGATTTCTGTGTTGTAATGTGCTATAATATGTTCTGCTTGGCTCTGAGGATGCCAGAAATATTGGCCTCGCCGCGTCATTTCCCAGTTACGCTGCGTTTGGATAGGTTAGGTAAAGTCAGGTGAGTTAAGGGTATGTCTGTCTTTTGTACAATACACTGCCATCCGCGCATTCCTGCGCACTAGTGTGCTCTAGAGTGTCCTGCTTAGCTCTCGGGTCGCCAGCAATAGTTGTCTCGGCACGTTAGGTTAAGCCATGCTACGTTCGATATGTTACGTTTGGCGAGGTTATGATAGGATAGTTCAGAGTTTTGTGCCATACACTGCCTTCCGCGGACTTCTGCGCTCTACTGTGTTCCAATATTTCCTGCTTCGCTCTGGGGAGGCCTGCGATAGTGATCTAGGCACGTTTGGTTGGTTCATGGTACGTTTGGTTATGTTTGGTTCGGTCTGGTTGGGTTAGCGCTCATTAGAAGTTTGTGCTATTCACCGCTATGCTTCGGGTTTCTGGGCATTACTGTGCTCTAGTGTTCACTGCTTGTCTCCGTTGAGGTCAGAAATAAAGGTCTCGTCATGCTAGTTTGAGTTAGGTTACGTTCCTTTGGGTTACGTTAGGAAGGCTGGGTTAGGGTTTCTCGCGCTTTGGTGCTATAAACTGCTATTCTGTGGATTCTTTCGCTCTAAGTTGCTCTGCTACACCTTTCTCTGCTCCGGGCAGGCGAGAAATAGAGGTCCTGGCACGTTGGGGTGCGTTAGGTTACGTTTGGTCGGGTTATGTTAGGATAAGTTTGGTTAGGATGGCTTTTACTTTCGTACTATGCACTGTTATTCGGTGGATATCTGCGCTCCTACTGTGTTCCAGTATTTTCTACTTGGCTCTGCGGAGGCGAGCGATTGTGGTCTCTGCTCGTTAGGTTGAGATACGTTTCGTTTCGTTAGGTTAGGTTAGGATGACTCGGTTAGGATTACTTTGACTTTTGCGCTTTAAATTGCTATTTGGGGGATTTCTGCGCCTTACGTTGCTCCATTATGCACTTCTCAACTCTGGGGAGGCAAGCAATAGTGGCCGCGGCACGCTGGGTTGTGTTATCTTACGTTTGGTTATGTTACGGTTGTTTAGGTTAAGGGAGGATGGTTGGCTTTAGTGCTATATTCTGATATTAGGTGAATTCCTGCGCCATTGAGTGCTCTAATGCTTTCAGCTTGACTCTGGGAAGGCCAGCAGTAGTGGCCTCAGCGCCTTACATTGTGTCAGCTTAAGTTCGGTTATGTTGGGACAGTCTAAGTTTTGTCAGGACAGCTTTAGCTTTTGTGTTGTACACTGATATTTCGTGGATTCCTGCGCTCTACTGTGCTCTAGTAAGTCCATCTTGACTATGGAGATGGCAACAATACGGTCTCGGCACGTTAGGTAGAGTTAGACTATATTTAGTTATGTCCAGCTGGTTCGGGATAGGCTCTGGCATCTTTGGCGTTCAAGATTTACAGTGCGATTCCATCGATCTCTGCGTTCTACTCTCTATTAACATGTTCTCCTTCACTCTGGGGAGAGCATCAATGGTGGTAGCGGCACGTTAGGTTGAGTTACGTTTGGTCTGGTCATGTTATCGTTTCCTCGGTTAGGAGGGAATAGCTACGTCTTTAGTGCTGTAGTCAACTGTTAGATGGACTACTACGCCCTGCAGTGCTCAAATATTTTCATCCTGTCTCTGGGAATGCCAGCAATAGTCATCACTGCACGTTATGTTGTGTCAGGTTACGTTCGGTTACGTCGGGTTAGGCTACGTTTGGTAAGGATAGCTCTAACTTTTGTGCTGTGCACGGCTATTCGTTTGACTTCTGCGCTCCTCTGTGCTCTAATATGTCCAGCTTGGCTCCGGAGAGTTCAGCAGTAGCGGTCTCGGCACGTTAGTTTGAGGTATGTTACGTTTGGTTATGATACGGTCGGTTTGGTTAAGACAGGATATCTTTGACTTTTGTGCCGTGGTCTGCCATTATGTGGACTTCTGCGCCTTATATACCTCCAATGATTTCAGCTTGGCTCTCGCGGCGCCAGCAACCGTGGCCATGGCCCTTTGTGTTGATTCACGTTACGCTCGTTTAGGTTGGGTCAGGCTATATTTGGACAGGATGTCTTTAATTTTTGTGCTGTACACAGCTGCACGGCGGATTTCTGTGCTCTACTGTGCTCTAGAATATCCTGCATGGCTCGAGGGAGTGTAGCAATTGCGGTCTCGGCACGTTAGGTTCAGATAAGCTGTGTTTGGCTATGTTCTGTTCGTTTGGGTTACTTTCAGGTAGCTTTGACTTTTCTGATATACACGGCGATTCTGCAGACTTCTGCGTCCTACTCTGCACTACTGCGTTTTGCTCGGCTCTGTGGAGGCCAGCAATAGTGGTCGCGGCATGTTAGGATGAGTTAGGTTACGTTTGGCTATGTTACATTTGGTAGTGTGAGAAGATGATAGCTTTGACTTTAGTGTGTAGACTGCTATCAGGGGGATATCTACGCCCAACAGTGCTCTAATGTTTTCAGCTTGGCTCTGGGAAGGCCAGCAATAGTTGTCTCGGCACGTTATGTTGTGTATGGTTACGTTCGGTTCGCTTGGGGTAGGCTAAGTTTGGTTAGGGTAGCTTCAGCTTTTGTGCTGTACACTGATATTCCGTGCATTTGTGCGCTGTGCTGTGCTCTAGTATGTCCTGCTTGTCTCTTCGGAAGTCAGCAATTGCCGTCTCCGCACGTTGGATCGTGCCAGGCTATGCTCGGCAGTGTTCTGATTGTTTGGGTTAGGCTCGGGTAGCTTTGACTTTTCTGACATACACAGCGATTCTATGGCCCTCTGCGTTCTACTCTGCCCCAATGAGTTCATCTCGGCTCTCGGAGGACAGCATTATTGGTCGTGGCATTGAAGGCTGAGTTTGGTTACGCTTGGTTATGCCTCGTTTGGCTATGTTAGGAGAGGATAGCTCTGACATTAGTGCTATAGTCTGCTGTTAGGTGAGTTTCTGCGCCCCACAGTGCTCTTGTATTTTCAGCTTGGCTCCGGGAGAGCCGCCAATAGCGGCCTCGACCCTTTACGTTCTGTCATGATACGTTCGGTTATGCTACGCTTGGTTAGGTTAGGATAGGATAACTCTGACTTCAGTGTTATGGTGTGCTATTAGGTTTATTTCTGCGCCCTACAGTGCTCTAGCATTTTCTTCTTGACTCTGGGAAGGCCAGCAATAGTGGTCCCTGCACGTTAAGCTGTGAGAGGTTAATATCCGTTTGGTTGGGTTAGGCTAAGTTTGGTTCGGATAGCTGCAACTTTTGTGCTGTACACTTCTCTGCGATGGATTTCTGAGCTCCTCTGCGCTCTAGTTTGTCCGGCATGGCTGGTGGGGTGGCAGCAATAGCGGTCGCCGCACGCTACCTTGACATATGTTAAGTTCGGTTATGTTGGGTTGGGCTAAGTTTGGCCAGTGTATGTATAACATTTGTGCTGTCCATTGCTGTATGGTCCATTTCTGCCCTCCACTGGGGCCTAGCATGTCCTGCTTTGCTGAAGGGAGGGCAGCAAGCGCGGTCTCGCCACGTTAGGCTGAGTCAGGCTATGTTTGGTTATGTCCTGTTGGTTTGCGTTTGGTTTGGTTGGCTTCGACTTTTCTGATGTACGCTGCGATTCCATGGATTTCTGCGCACTACTCTCCTCTAATGTGAACTGCATGGCTATGCGGAGGCCAGCAATAGCGGACGCAGCACGTTAGGTTGAGAAACGTTACGTTTGGTTATGTTGCGATTTGTTGGGCTAGGAGAAGATAACTCCGACTTTTGTGCTATAGTCTGCTATTATGTGGATTTCTGCGCCCCACGGTGCTCTAATATTTTCAGCTTTGGTCTGGAAAGACCAGCAATAGTGGCGTCGGCACGTAATTTGAAACATTTTACGTTCGTTTAGGTTAGGTTAGGCAAAGTTTGGTCAGGATAGTTATAACTTTTGTGCTGTACACTGCCATACGGTGGATTTCTGCGCTCTACTGCGCCGTAGTATGTTCTACTTGGCTCTGGGGGGGCGCAATAATCTTTGTCGCGACACGATAGTGTATGTTTGGATACAATCGTCTATGTTACGGTTCTTTGGGTTAGGGGAGGTCAGCTACGACTCTAGTGTTATAGTCTGCTGGTAGGCAGACTTCTGCGCACTACATTGCTCTAATATTATTATCTTGACCCTGGAAAGTCCAGCAATGGTGGTCTCGGAAAGTTACGGCGTGTCAGGTTACGTTCGGTTAGATAGCGTAGATGCTCAGATTGGTCAGGATAGTTCTAACTTTTGTGCTCTACACTGCCATTCGGAGGATTTCTGCGCTCTACTGTTCCCTAGTATGCCCTGCTTGGCTCTTGGGAGCGCAATAATAGCGATCGCGGCACGTTAAGTTGAGACAGGCAATGTTGCCTATGTTATGTTGGTTTGGGTTAGGTTTGGGTCGCTTAGACACTTCCGATGTACACTGCGATTGTATGGACTTCTGCGACCTGCTCTCCACTAATGTGTTTTGCTTGCCCCTGGAGAGGCCAATAATAGTGGTCTCGGCGCGTTATGTTGAGATAGGTCAAGTTCGATTATGCTTCGATTGGTTTGGTTAGTAGAGGATAGCCTCGACTTTAGTGCTATAGTCTACTACTATGTGGATCTGTGCGCCCTACAGTGCACTAACATCTTCAGCTTGGCTCTGGGTAGACCAGCAATGCTGGTCACTGCAGGATTCGTTGAATCAGGTTACGTTCGGATATGCTCGGTTTTGACAAGTTTCATATGAGTAGCTTCAACTTTCGTCCTGTAGACTGCTATATGGCTGATTTATGCGCTCTACAGTGCTCTAGTATGACAAGCATGAATCTGGGAATGGCAGCAATAGTTGTTCCGTCACCTTAGATTGATTTAGGCTATGCTTGGCTATGTTCTGTATGTTTGAGTTAGATTTGGGTAGCGTCGACTTTTCTGATATACACCGCGATTCTATGGATTTCTGAGTTCTAGTCTCCGCTAATGTGTTCTGCTTGTCTCTATGGAGGCCAGCAATTGTGATCGCGGCTCCTTAGGCTGAGTTAGGTTACGCTTGGTTATGTTACGATTGGTTAGGGTAGGAGAGGATAGCATTGACACTAGTGTCATAGTCTGCTATTAGGTAGATTTCAGCGCCCTACAGTACTCTAAGGTTTTCAGCTTGGCTCTTGGACGGCTACCAATAGTGGCCTCGGCACGTTATGTTGTTTCATGTTACGTGCGGTTATGCAGGTCAAGGCTAAGTTTGGTTGGGGAAGCTCTAACTTGTGTCCCGTACACTGCTGTCTTCTGGATTTCTGCATTCCACTGTCCTCTAGTATGACCTGCTTTGCTCTGCGGAGGGCAGCGATGGCGTTCTTGGCACGTTAGTTTGAGCTAGGCTATGTTTGGTTAGGTTCTGTTTGTTTGGGTTAGGTTTCGGTAGTTTTGACTTTTCTGATACACACTTCGATGACATGGATTTCTTCGTTCTGTTCTACACTAACGTGTTCCGCTTGGCTCTGGAGAGGGCAACAACATCGTTCGCCGCACGTTACGTTGAGATAGGTTACATTTGTTTACGTTACGGTGGGTTTGGTTAGGAGAGGATAGCTTTGACTTTAGCGCTACAATCTGCTGTTAGGTAGATTTTTGCGCTCTACAGTGCTATAATACTTTCTGCTTGGCTATGGGTATACCAGAAATAGTGGTCTCGGCACTTTACGTCTAGTTAGGTTACGTTCGGTTAGGTCGGTTCATGATAGGTTTGGAGAGCTTAGCTACAACTTTTGTGCCGCACAATGCTACTCGGTGGATTTCTGCGCTCGACTGTGATATAGTATGTCCTTCTTGGCTCTGGGGAGGACAGCAATCGCGGTCTCGGCACGTTAGGTTGAGTTAGGCTATGTTTGTCTGTGTTCTGTTGGTTTGTGTTTGGATTGGGTGTCTACGGCTTTTCTGTTATACACTGCGATTCAATGGATTTCTGCGCTCTACTCTCCACTAATGTGTTCTGCTTGGCTCTGCGGAGGTCAGCAAACCAGCGGCAATGATTTCTGCCCCCCCCCCCAGAGTCAAGCAGAACATATATGTTGATAGTGGGGTGCAGAAATCCATAGAATCGCGGTGCATATCGGAAAAGTCTGAGCTGCACACACCTAAACCAAGCCAACAAAGCCTAACCAAGCGTAGCCTAACTCAACGTAACGTGCTGTGACCACTTTTGCTGGACTCCCCTAGGCCAAGTAGAATAGACTAGAGCAAGGCAGATCGCAGAAATCCGTCGAATAGAAGTGTGCGACATAAAAGTCAACGCTACTCTAGCCAAACCTAGCCTAACATAGCTAAGCCAAGCGTAACGTACAGCAGCCTAACGCGCCGAGTCCACAATTGCTGGCCCGCCCAGAGCTAAGCAGAATGTATTGGGGCACACTAGAGCGCCGAGATCATCCATAGAGCAGTGTATAGAACAAAAATCAAAGCTACCCTGTCCTAATATAATAAATCATGACATTACCAAACGAAGCATGACACAACATATCGTGCCTCGATCGCTATTGCTGGCCGCCCGGAGACGAGCAGAGTATAGTATACCCGAAACGAACGCAGAAGGCCACCAAAGAGAAATGTGTTGCACGAATGTAAAGGACATACTAACCTAACCATACATAACCTAGCCAAGCCGAACGTAACCTAGCTGATCCTAACGTGCCGAGGCCACCATATCTGACGTCCCCAGAGCTAAGCAGAATCGACTAGAGCACAGTAGATTACAGAAATCCGCGGCATTGCAGAGCAAATCACAGAAATATGCACAACCAAACCTAATCCGGCCAAACCTATACCATCCTAACGTAGCATAACTCAGTATAAGGTGCTGAGACAATCTTTGCAGTCTTTCCCAGATCCAAGCTGAACACATCAAATCTCAGTGGAGCGCAAGGATACACCCAATTGCAGTGTACAGCACAAAAGTCATAGCCATCCTAGCTCAACCTAGCCAAACCCAACATAACCAAGCGCAACATAATCCGACATGACTTGCCTTACCACCATTGCTGACCTCCACACAGCCAGTCAGAATATACCAGATCACAGTTGAGCGCATAAATGCGCCGCACTGCAGTGTAAAGCACAAAAGTCAAACATATACTATCCTTACCAGACCTAACCTGACATAGCCAAACGTAATCTAACTTAAGTTAACTTGCCGCGAACAGTATGGCTGGTCGCCGCAGATTCTAGCAGAACATGGTTGGAGAGAACAGAGCGCAGAGGTACACCGCATTCCAGTGTACAGCACAAAAGTCGAAGCTCCCCTAAACTATCCGAAAGTACCCGAACGCAAACTAACGCGCCGCGGACACAATTTCTGGCCTCCACAGAGCACTGCAGATCATACTACAGCACAGTAGAGTGCAGCGATCCATCGAATAGCAGCGTGTAACACAAAAGTCAATGCCATCCTAACCAAACGTAACTTAACCTAACCTATCTCTACGTAATATAACTCAGCCTATCTATCAACGACCACTATTGCTCGTCTCCCCAGTGTCTAGCAGAGTGCAGTAGAGCATTGAAGAGCGCAGATAGTCATCGAATAGCTGTGTATTGCACAAGAGGCAAAGATACCTCATCATAGCCTGACCAAACGTAACATAGCCAAACGAGCATAACGGAACATAACGTGCATGCACCTCTATTTCAGGCCTCCTCAGAGCAAAGCAGAGCATATTCGATTACAGTTGAGCGCAGCGATCCAGCGAATAGCAGTGTACAGCACACAATTTCAAAGCTATGCTTGCCTAAACTAAGCAAACGTAACGTAACCAACCGTTACCCAACAAAACCTCACGTACCTAGACCACTATTACTGAGCTCCCCACGGAAAAGAATTATACATTATAGCACGTTAGATCGCAGAAGTACACCGAACAGCAGCGTATGGCGCAAAAGCTAAGGCCATCGCTTCCTGGCCTAACAAATCGTAACATCACCAAACGTAACATACCCCGAAGTAACGTACCGCGAACACTATTGCTGGGCTCCCCAGATCCGAGCAGAGTATGGTAGAGACAGTGGAGTGTAGAATTCTACCGGATAACAGTTTATATCACGAAAGTCAAAGCTATCAAAGCCTAACGCAACGTAACATAACCTATCCAAACGTATCCTAACACGACCTAACGTGCCGCCACGACAACTGCTGGCCTCCCGAGAGTCGAGCAGAGCATAGTTGATCGCTGTCGGGTGCAGAAATCCGCCGAAGAGCACTGTACAGCTCAAAAGTGTCAGCTATCCAACCCTAACCACAGCAAACGTACCGTAACCAAACGCAACTTAACTCAGCCTAACGTGCCGGGAGACCTACTGCTGGCCTCGCGGTACCATGGCCTATCAGAATATACAAGATTACAGTGGATCTCAGTAACACACCGCATTGCAGTGTATAGCACAAAGGTGGAAGGCACCCTAACCTGCCCTGCCTTAACCTAATCCAACCGAACGTAGCATAAAAAAATATGTCGTTCAGCGAACACTGTTGCTGGCATCCCCAGACCCAAGCAGAGCATATTAAAGCAATGTAGATAGAATAAATCCCCTGATTAGCGGTGTACAGCAAAATAGTCAAAACTATCCTGTCCTAACCAAACAAAGTTTAACATAACCAAAACGTTGTATATCTCAACCTGACGTGCCGAGACCACTATTGGCGGCCCCGCCACAGTAAAGCAGAACTTACTAGGGCACAGCGGAACGCAGAATTCCACCGAACAACAGTTTATACCGCGAAAGGCAAAGCTATCCAAACCAAACCGAAACCAACGTAACATAACCAAACGAAGCATACCTCAAGCTAGCGTGCCGAGATTACCATTACTGGCCTCCACAGAGTCATCGAGAATATATTAGAGCAATGTATACCGCAGTAATCCATCGAATGGCGGTTTATAGCACAATAGCCATAGGTAGCCTGTCCTAACTTAGCCAAACGTGACATAAACGTACGTAATCGGTCTGAAAATAACGTGCATAGATCATTATTACTGGAGTACCCAAAGCCAACTAGAACATACTAGAACACAGCAGAGCGCTGAAATACTCCGAAGAATAGTGTGTACCACTTAATTCGGAGCTACCAATACATGACCCAGACTAACATAACCTAACCAAAAGTAGCCTAACTCAAACTAACGTGCCGAGACCACCATTCCTGGTCTCCCGTGAGTCGAGCAGAGTATAGTAGAGCAATGTAGAGCGCAGAGATCGAATAGCAGTGTAAAGCGCAAGAGTCTAAGCTACCGTATGCAATCCTATCCAAACGTGAAGTAACCGCACATAACTCAAACCATCCAAACGCGTCTTGACCACAATTGCTGCCCTCCTCAGAGCAACGCAGAATATATTAGAGGAGAATAGAGCGCAGAGGTCCACAGGATCGCAGTGAATAGCACAATATTCGAAGCAACCCTATCCCAACAGAGCCAAACGTAACATAATCGTACGTTGCTTAACTGAACCTAACGCGCCGGGACACTATCGCCTGCACAGCTATAGGCAGAATATACTAGGGCACAGTAGAGCGCACTAATCCACCTCATTGGAATGTGTAGGTCAAAAGTCAAAGACATCCTAACCTAACCTGCCCTAACCTTACCTAGCCAAACGTAGCCTGACTCAGCCGAACTAGCCGAGGCCACCATTGCTGGCCTCCCCAAAGGCGAGCATGGCATAGTAGAGCAATGTAGAGAGCAGAAATTCACGGAATAGCAGAGTATAGCACAAAAGCCAGAGCAACCACCTCCTGGCATAACCAAACGTAACATAACCGTACGCAACGTTGCTCAGCCTATGGTACCGAGAGCACGACAGCTGGCATCCACATAGCGTAACAGAATATACTAGAGCACATTAGAGCGTGGAAATCTACAGAATGGTAGTGTATAGCACAAAAGTACAAGGAATTCTAGTCCAAGGTACCCTAACTTAACCAACCCGAACGCAGCATAGCAGAAACGAACGTGCCACGGCCTCTATTGCTGGTCTACCCAGAGAAAAGCAGACCATATTGGAGCACATTAGAGGGCAGAAATCTATCGAAGAGCTGTGTATAGCTCAAAAGTCAAAGCTATCCTATCCTAACCAAACCAAACCTTGCATAACCAGAGTTAGTATAACTCATCCTAACGTGCCGCCACCATCATTCCTGGCATCTCCGTTGACAATCAGTCTGTGACAGCGCACTGTAAAGCACAGAAGTCCATAGAATCGCAGTGCAAAGCACAATAGTCGAAGCGACACGTTCCTAACGTAATCAAACGTAACATAAGCGAACGTAGCCAAGATCTACCTATCGCTCAGAAAACACTACAGCTTGCCCCCACCCAGGTCCAAGCAGAATATACTAGAGCAATGTAGATCGCAGTAATCCACCGCAATGCAGTGTATAGCACTAGGGTGAAAGGTATCCTAACCTATCTTTACCAAACATAGTATAACCAAACGTAATCGACTTAGCCTAACTTGCCTAGACCTCTATTTCTGGACTCCCCATTGCTAAGCAGAGCATATTAGAGGAAAGTAGAGCGCAGAAGTCCATATAATGGTATTAAATGGCAGAAATTTCAAAGATATCCAAACCTTACCGATACTACCGTGACCCAGCCAAACGTAACGTAAGCTTACCTAACGTGCCACGGCCACGATTTCTGGCCTCCTCAGAGCCATGCTGTGTATACCCGAGTAAAGTAGAGCGCAGAAGTTCACCGAATAGCGGAGTATAGCGCAAAAGTCTAGGGTATGCTATCCTGACCTAACCAAACGTAACGAAACGAAGCGTGACCTAACTCATCCTGACCTACCGAGACCACCATTGCTGCCCTCCATAGGGTCAACCAGAACATATTAGGGCAACGTAGAGCGGAGCAGTCGACCGAATATCGGTGTATAGCACAGAAGTCGCAGATAAAGTATGCTAACATAACCAAACGTAACAAAACCAAACGCGACGTAACAATATATAACGTGCCGAGACCAATATTGCTGGCCTACCCAGAGACAAGCAGAATATACTAGAGGACACTAGAGCGCGTGGGTCCACCGAATAGCAGTGTGTAGCAAAAAAGTCTAAGCTATCCTCTCCTAACCTAACCAATAGTAACATAACGGTACGTAACCTAACTGCGCCATACACAACTATTGCCGGCATCCGCAGAGCCAAGCCGGATATACTAGAGCACAATAGATCACCGAAACTCGCGGAGTAGCAGTGTAAAGCACAAGAGTAAAAATAACCTGACATAACCTGACCTAACCGAGCCCTCGCAGTCTTACCGTAAGTTAGCACCAGCTGCAGAGACCACTATCGCTGCCTTTCCCAGAGCAAAGCTGAACATATCAGATCACTTTGTATCTCAGAGGTCCACCGAATAGCAGCGTATATCATGTAAATCAAAGCCACCCTCGCCTAACATAACCAAGCTTAATATAAACAAACGTAGCCTAACTTCACCTAACCGCCCTACACCGCTGTTGCTGACATCGCCAGAGCCAAGCAAAGCGTACTAGAATCACTGTAGATCACAGAAATCCGCGGCGTTGCAGTGTATGACACAAAAGTAAAGGTAACCTAACCTAGCCAGGCCTAACCTAAACCACCCAAACGTAGCCTAACTCAGCATGAGGTACCGAGACCACTATCGTATATACAGTCTATCCCAGATCCAAACTGAACATATCAGATCGTAGCGGAGCGCAGGGATGCACCGAATGTTAGTGTATAGCACTAAAGGCATATCTATCCTATCCCAACATGACCAAACCTAACATAACCAAACGTAGCATATCCCGGCCTAACGTGCTGAGACCGCTCTCGCTGACGCCCACGGAGCGAAACAGAGTATACTAGAACACACTAAAGCGCAGAAATCCGCCGCATTGCTGCGTCAATCACAAAGGTCAGAGATAACATAACTTAACCTTACCCAATCTAACCTATCCAAACGTAGGCCATCTCAACGTGGCGAGCCGATACCACCGTTTCTGGCTCCCGCAGATCCAAGCTGTACATTTTAGAGCGCAGTAGAGTGCATATATCCGCCGAATAGCAGTGTACAGCGCAAAAGTCGTAGCTAGCCACTCCTAACCTAATCAATCGTAGCGTAACCGAACGTAACATAACACAACCAGACGTGACGCGACCACTATTCCTGCCCTCCACAGATCCAAAAGGAACATATGATAGGAGTGTAGAGAGCAGAAGTCCATAGAACCGCAGTATATAGCAGAAAAGTAAAAGCTACCTCAACCTAACCCAGGCAAATGCAACGCAACCGAACGAAGCATAACTCAACGTAACAACCTATTGGTGGACGCCCCAGGGCCAAAGAGAATACATTGGAGCACAGCAGAGCGCAGAAGTCCAGACAATAACAGTGTATACCACGAAAGGCTTATCTATCCTATCCTAGCAAAGACAAACACAACCAAGTCAAACGTAGCCTACTTCTACCTAACGAGACGAGGCCACTGCAGAGTCGAGCAGAGTATGATAGAGCAATGCAGAGCGTAGAAATCCACCGATGAGCAGTGTGCAGCACAAATGTCGAAGATATCGTATCCTAACCCAAAAACAACCATAACCAGAACTGGATGTAGCCCAAATGTGCATAACGCTACGCGTCATCAGTTTCTGGCATCCCTAGAGCAAAACAGAACATATTAGTTCACAGCAGAGCACAGAAATCCACCGAATATCAGTTTATAGCACAAAAGCCAAAGCTATCTTTTCCAGACCCAACCAAACCTAACCTAACCAAACGTAATCTAACTCAACCTAGCGTGCCACGACCAGTATTGCTGGCCTCCACAGAGTCATGCAGAGCATATTAGGGCAGAGTAGAGCAAAGGTAACAATATCGTCGGAGTGTATAGCAGAAAAGTCTAAACTGTCCAAGCCTTACGAAGGAAAGTATAACATAGCCGAACGTACACTATCCCAACATGAAATGCCGAGGCCACTATTCCTGGCATCCCCAGAGCCGAGTAGAACGTACTAGAGCATAGTAGAGAGCCGAGGTCCACCGCATTACAGTGTACAGAGCAGATGTCAAAGGTATTCTATCCTAACCCAAACAAACCGAAACTTAGCAAACGTCATCTACCTTAAGCTAACTTGCCGCGAACAGTATGGCCGGCCTCCGCAGAGTCAAGCAATGCATAGTAGGCGAGAACAGGGCGCAGAGGTACATCGCATTGCAGTGTACAGCACTCGAATCTAAGGTACTCTAACCTAACCAGAGTGGTCCCAACGCAACCTAACGCGCCGCGAACACAATTTCTGGCCTCCCAGAGCAAAGCTGAGCACGTTAGATCACAGTAGAGCGCAGAAATCCACCAAACAGGAGTGTGTAGTACAAAAGTCAAATCTACCCTAGCCTAGCCTAAGCAAACATATCATATCCAAACCCAACCTAACTAAACCTAACGTGCATAGACCGCAATTGCTGACCTGCCCAGAGACGAGCAGGATGTACTAGAGCACAGTAGAGCGAACAATTCTGCAGCAATGCATTGTATAGCAGGAAAGTCAAAGGTACAATAATCTAGCCTGACAAAACACAACCTAACCAAACGTAGACTAACGCGACACAACGTGCCGAGGCTACCATTGCTGGCATCCCCAGAGCACAGCAGAACATATTGGAGCACAGTGGGGCGCAGAAATAATCCGAAAAGCAGCGTACAGCTCAAAAGTCGAAGCAATCCACTACTAACGTAACCAAAAGTAAAGTAACTCAGCCTGACGTGCGAGGACCACTGTTTCTGGACTCATGAGAGCCAGTTAGAGTGACACACAGCACTGTAGGGCGTAGAAGACCATAGAACTGCTGTGAGCATCGCAAAAGTCAAGGCTATCCTAACCTACCAGAATGCAGTCTGTCTAAACTTAACGGGGCCGCGATCACCATTGCTGGCATCCACAGAGCCAAGAAGAACATACTAGAGGAGAGTAGGGCGCACGAATCCATTCAGCCGCAGCGCATGGCAGAAAAGTCAGAGCTATCCGAACATAACACATACTAACGTAACCTAACTAAATGTAACGTAACTTTAGCTTACCTGACGCGGCCACAATTTCTGGCCTCCCCAAAGCAAAGCAGAGCATACCAGAGGGCAGCAGGGAGAAGAAATCCGCCGAATAGCAATGTAGAGCGCAAAGGTCGAAGCTACCTTGTCCCAACCTGGCCAATTGCAGCATTACCAGACGTAACCAAATTCAACCTAACGTGCCACGACCACCATTGCTGGCATCCCGAGAGCCAAATAGGACATATTACAGGAGAGAACATCGCAGAAATCCATAGAGTCGCAGTGCACAGCAGAAGAGTCAAAGCTATCTAATATAACCCAAGCCTATGTAACCAAACCAAACGTAACCGAGCTCAACACGACGTGCCGCGACCTCTGTTGCTAGCCTCCCCAGGACCAAGCAGATTACAGTGCAGCACAGTAGAGTTGCGAAGTCCACCAAAAGAAAGCGTAGAGCACGAAAGTCATATCTACACTAACCAAACCTAATAAAACTTAACGAAACCGAACGTGTCCTAGCACTCACTAACGTGCCGATACAACTATTTCTGGCCTCACCAGAACCAAGCTAATCATATCAGAGCACAGTAGAGCGCAGAAATCCACCGGGTAACAGTGTACAGGACAAGAGCCATAGCAATCCTCTCCTGACCTACCCAATCGTGACATACACAAACGTAACATAAGTCACCCTTACGTGCCGCGACCGCTTTACTGGCCTCCCCAGAGCCAAGCAGTACATATTAGAGGGTGTAGAGCACAGAAACACATAGAACAGCTGTGTATAGCATAAAAGTCGTAGCTATAAAAGCCTAGGCTAGACCAACGTAACCTAACCAAGCGAATCCTAACTCAACTTATGCTGACACGACCACTACTGCTAGAACCCCAGGGCCAAGCAGAATATGTCAGAGCACAGTAGGGTGCAGAAATCCGCCGAATAACGGTGTATATCACGAAAGCCAAATCTGTTAGTTCCTTACCCGGACAAAACATAGCCCAGCCGAAACCAGCCGAACCAAACTTAACGTGCGGAGACCACTATTACTGTCTTCCCGAGAGTCGAGCAGAGTATAGCATAGCAATGAAGGGCGTAGACATCCTCCGAATATCAGTGTATAGCGCAAAAGTCAACAACATGTTGTCGTAACCTGTCTAAACTTAGTATAACCGAACGTAACTTAACTTAACATTCGTGCCGAGGCCACTATTGCTGGCCAACCCAGAGACAAGCAGGGCATGCTAGAGCACATTAGAGCGAAGAAAGCCACGGAATTGCAGTGTATAGCACAAAGGTCAGGGATAGCGCAACCTAACCTTACGTAACCCAACCTAATCAAACGTAGAATGACTGAAACTGACGTGCCGCCACCACTATTGCTGCCCTTCCTCCAGTCGAGCAGAGCATAGTAGAGCAAAGTAGAACACGGAAATCCACCGAATAACAGTACATACCTCGAAAACCATATCTATCCAAACATAACCCAAGCAAACATATCCGAACCTAGCGTAACCTAACTTAGCACAACGTGCCGCGGCCACTATTTCTGGCATCCCCAGAGAAAATCTGGGCATAATAGAGCACAGTTGAGGGCAGGAATCAACCGAACAACAGTGTATAGAACAAAAGTCAAAGCCATCCTGTCCAAACCAAACCTAACGTAACGAAACAGTACCTTACCTAATTGAACCTATCGTGCCACGAACCCCATTACTGGCCACCCCAGAGTCGAGTAGAGTATAGCAGCGCAACTAAGAGCAGAGAAATCATCCGAATTGTAGTGTATAGCACGAAAGTCAAAGTTATCCCGTCCTACCCTATCCAAACGTTACAGGACCAAACGTAACATAACAAAACCTATCGTGCCTAGACCACAATTGCTGGCTTCGCAATCGCCATGCAGAACATATTAGAGGAGAGTGGAGCGCAGAAATACACCGAATAGCAGAGTACAGCACAAAAGACAAAGATATCCTATCCTAACCGAACCAAACCTAACATAACCGAACGTAGCATGACCCAAACTAACGTGCGGCGATCGCTATTGCTGGCGTCCCCAGACGTTAGCAGAATATAGCAGAGCACAGTAGAGGTCAAGAATCCACCGAATAGCTGTCTGCAGCGCAAAAGTCAAAGCCATCCTAACCAAACCTAACCCATCCTAACCTAAGCTTACGTAACATATCTAGAACTATCTTGCCGCCATCTCTATTGCTGGCCTCGCCAGATCCAAGCGGAATACACTAGAGCACAGTAGAGCGCAAAAAGCCACCGAGTTGCTGTGTATAGCACAATGATCACACATATACAAGCCTGACATGACCAAACCTAACCTGACCAAACGTGTAATAACTAAACCTAATGAGCCGAGAACCAATTCTCTGACCTCCCCACAGCCAAGCATAACATATTAGAACGCAGTAGGGCGCAGAAATACACCGAGCATAAGGTTACAACGCCAAAGTCAAAACCACCCTAATCAAACGTAGCCCAAGCTATCCTAACCGAATGTAACCTGACACAACCTTCCGTGACACGACCGTTATTGCAGGTCTCCCCGGAGTCGAGCAGTGCATAGTAGAGCAACGAAGGGCGCAGAAGTCCTCCGAATATCAGGGCATAGCACAAAAGTCAAAGTTACCCTATCCTAACATAACAGAGCTTAATATAACCAAACGCAACCTAACACAACCTAACCTGCCTTCACCACTATTGCGGACATCCACAGAGCCAAGCAGAGCATTCTAGAGCACAGGAGAGCGCAGAAATCCGCCGCACTGGCGTGCAAGGCACAAAAATCACGGATATCCTAACCTAACCAAACCGAACGCAACTAATCCCAGCCTTACGTGCTTGGCCCACTATTGCTGCCCCCAACTCTAAGCAGGACATATTAGAGGATAGAAGACCACAAAGGGCCATATGACGGCAGTGTATAGGACGAAAGTCAAAGATAATACAACACAACCCAAACAGACCTATCCTAACCAAACGTAACCTAACCCATAATAACGCGCAGCGGCCACTATTTCTGGAATTCCCAGAGCAAAGCAGGGAATATTAGGTCACAGTAGAGCGCAGACAGCCTCCAAATAGCAGTGTACAGAGCAAAATTCAATGCTACACTATCCTAACCCTACCAAACGTAACATCGGCAAACGTTATCTATCTTAACCTAACGCGCTGAGACCAGGATTGCTGGCCTCCCCAGAAGCAAGCAAAGCATTCTAAACCACAGCAGAGCGCAGCAATCCGGCGAACATCAATCTACACCACGAAAGTCAAAGAAATCCGAGCCTAACTCAGACTAACGTAACCTAAACAAACGCAGACTGAATCAACCCAACGTGCCAAGCACACTATTGCTGGAATCCTCGGATTCGAGCAGAGTGTAGTAGAGCAGCGTATAGCGTAGAAACAGTTCTAATAGCCGCGTATAGCACAAAAGTCATAGCAATCCTGTCCTAACCTAACCAAACGTAACCTGAGCAAACGCGGCCTAACACAAGTTAACGTGGCAAGGCCACTATTACTGGCCTCTCGAGCGCGAAGCGGATCATATTAGAGCAGAGTAGAGTGCAGAAATCCATCTAGTAGCAGTGCATAGCGCAAAAGTCAATGTTATCCTGTCCTAACCTACCAAAACGTAACATAAGCAGACGTAACTGATCTCTGCCTATCCTTCCGTCACCACTATTGCTGGCCTCCGCAGGGCCAAGCAGAAGCTATTAGAGGAGACTGAAGCGCGGGAATCCATAGAATCGCAGTGTGTAGCAGAAACGTCAAGGATACCCAAACCTAACACAAGCTAACATAACGTAACCTGACGTAGCAAAGCTCAACATAACGTGCATCGACCTCTATTGCTGGCCTACCCAGTGCCAAGCAGATTAGTGTACAGCACAGTACAGATAAGGAACCCACCGAATAGGCGTGCATGGCACAAGAGCCAAGGCCTTCCTCTCCTACCTTACGAAACGTAACATAGACTAACGTAGCATTGCTGAACCTTGCGTGCCGAGACCACAGTCACTGTCCTCCCCAAACTCGAGCTGAGTATAGTACAGCACAGTAGGGCGCAGAAATCCACCCAATAGCAGTGTATATCGCAAAAGTCAAAGCTACCATCCCCTAGCCTATCCTAACCTAACCTGCCCAAACGTAACATAGCTCAACCTAACGTGTCGAAGCCGCGACCTTTATCCTCCCCAGAGCCAAGCTGTACACACTAGGGCACAACGGAGTGCAGAGATCCACCGAAAAGCAGTGTACAACACAAAAGATGATGCTACTCTGTCCAAACATACCCTGACCCAATCTAACTGAACGTAACCTGCATCACCATATTCAGCCGAGACTACTATTGCTGGCCTTCCCAGAGCAAAGTTGAAGGCATTAGAGCACTCTATGGCGCAGGTATTCACCTAATGGCAGACTATAGTACTAAAGTCAAAACTATCCTCACCTAACCTAACTAACCGTAACATGACAAAGCGTAAAATAACTCAACCTTGAGTCCCGCGACCACTATTGCGAGCCACCCCAGAGCCAAGGAGAACACATTAGTAGAGAGTAGATGGCAGAAAACCGTATATTCGCTGTGTATATCAGGTAATTCGAAGCCAACCGAACCTAATCCAAACCAGCAGAGCATAACCAAACAGAGCATAAATCAATCTAACGTGACGAGACAGCTATTGCTGCCCTTCGCAGAGACAAGCAGACCATGCTAGAGCACAGTAGATCGCAGAAATCCACCGAGTTGCAGTGTACAGTACAAAAGATAAAGCTATTCTGTCCAAACTTACCCTCACTCAATCTAACTGAACGTAACCTGCCCCACCATATCGAGAGGTGACTACCATCCCTGGCATTCCCAGAACCAAGTTGAAAGCATGAGAGCACTCTATGGCGCAGGTATTCACCTATTGGCAGACTATAGCACTAAATTCAGAGCTATCCTCTCCTTGCCTAGCCATTAGTAACATAACCAAACGCAACATAACCCAACCTAACGTGACCCGACCATAGTTACTGGCCTCCACAGAGCCAAGCAGAACACATTAGTGGAGAGAAGGACGCAGCAATCCATAGAAACGCAGTGCATATCAGAAAAGTCAAAGCTACCCGAACCTAACCCAAACAAACCGAACATAACCAAACTTAGCCTAACTCTACCTAAGGTGTCGAGACCGCAACTGCTACCCACGCGGAGCCAAGCAGGATATACTAGAGCACAATAGAGCGCAGAAGTCTACCGAATAGGAGTGTGCAGGACAAAAATTAGGGCTACCCTAACCAATCTTAGCCTTACCCAAATTAACCGAAATTAACCTGACACAACATTAAGTGCAGAGACCACTACTTCTGGTACTCCCTGGGGCAAACTGAAAATATTAGAGCCCTGTAGTGCGCAGGAATTCACCTAATTGCAGACTATAGCATCATAGTCGAAGATATCGTCTCCCAACCTTGCCAATATTAGCATAACCAAACGTAAGCTAACACAACCTACCATGCCGCGATCCCAACTGCTGGCCCCCAAGAGGCAAGCAGAACTCATTAGTGGAGAGTAGAAGGTAGAAATCCATAGAAACGCAGTGTACCTCAGAAGAGTCAAAGCAACACATCCCTAACCAAAATCAACAGGACATAGCAAATCATAGCCTAACTCAGCCTAACGTGACGAGTCCGCTATTTCTGCACTCCCCAGCGCCAAGCAGGACATACTTGTGCACAGCACAGCGCATAAATCCACGAATAGCGTAGTACAGCACAAAAGTTAAAGCCCTCCTAACCAAACTTGTCTTACCCCAGCCTAGACGAACGTAACCTGGCCGGACATAAAGCGACGAAGCCACTATTGCTGGCTTTTCCAAATCCAAGCTGAAGATATGAGAGCACAGTAGGGCGCAGGAATCCACCTAATAGCAGCCCATAGCACTAAAGAAACAGCTATCCTTTCCTAACCGAAACGACAGTAGCATAACCAAACGTAACATGGCACCACGTAACCTGACGCGACCTTTATTGCCGTCCTCCTCACAGCCAAGCAGAACGCTTTAGTGGAGCGTAGAACACAGAAATCCGTAGAATCGCAGTGTATATCTCTAAAGCCAAAGCTACCCATACCAAACCCAAATCATCAGAACTTATCCAAAAATATACTATCTCAACGTAACGTGCCGAGGCCACCATACCTGGCCCTCCCAGGACCAAGCAGGTAGTATTAGTGCACTGCCGGGCGCAGCAGTCCACCTAATTGCAGAAAATAGCGCTAAAGTCAAAAGTTATAATCTCCTTACCTAATCATACGTAACATAACGAAACGTAACATAACTCAACCTAAAGCTCCGCGACCACTGCTGCTGGCCTCCCCAGGGCCAAGCAGAACACGTTTCTGGATAGTAGAACGCAGACGTCCTATGGATCGAAGTGTATTTCTGAAAAGTTAAAGCTACCTAAACCTAACACAAACTTGCAGAGCATAACCACAAATAGCCTAACCCAACATAACATGTCGTGACCTCTATTGCTGCCCTCCCGAGAGACAAGCAGGACATACTAGAGCACAGTAGAGCGCAGAGATCCAACTAATAGGCGTGTACAGCGCAAAAGATTAATCTTCCGTAACCAAACTTTGTCTAAGCCCGCCCAACCGAACATAACCCAACACAACCTAACGTGCCGCGACCACAATTGCTGGCCTCCACTGAACCAAAAAAGACACACTAGTGGAGAGCAGAAGGCAGAAATCCTTCTAACGCAGTGTATATTAGAAAGGTCAATGCTACCCAAACCTAACGCAAACCAACGGAACAAAACCAAATAAAGCCTAACACAACCAAGTGTGCCGAAACCGCTGTCGCTGTCTTCCACACAGCCAAGAAGGACATACTGGATCACAGTAGTGCGGCGAACTCCAACGAACAGCGGTGTACAGGGCAGTAGTTAAAGCTATCCCGACCAAACGAAGCCTGAACCAACCTAACCGAACGTAATCTTACACATCATGACGTGCCGAAACCCTTATTGCTGGCCTTGCCAGAGCCAAGCTGAAAATACTAAGGCACTGTAGGGAGCAGAAATCCTCCTAACAACAGGCTAAAGCACTAAAGTCAAAGCTGCCCTCTCCTAACCTAACTAACCGTAACATATCCAAACGTAACATAACTCAAATTATCGTGCCGCGACCACTATTTCTGGCCTCCAAAGATCCAAGCAGAGCACATTAGCGGAGAGCAAGGCGTAGAAATCCATGTAATCGCAGTGTATATAGCGAAAGTCAGAGCTGCCCATGCGTAAACGTAACCAACAGAATAGAACCAAACATATTCTGACATAACCTAACGTGGCGAGACTGCCATTGCTGCCCTCCCGAGAGCCAAGCAGGGCAAACGGGATCACAGCAGAGCGTAGAGGTCCGCCGAACTGCATTGTACAGCACAAAAGTTATAGCTGTCCACACCAAGCTGAGCCTGACGCAACCTAACCGAACGTAACGCGACGCGTCATAACTTTCCGAGACCACAATTGCTGGCCTTCCCATAGTCAAGCTGAAAGCATTCGAGCACTGTAGGGCGCAGAAATATACCTGATAGCAGACAATGGCACTAAAGTCAAAGCTATCCTCCACTAACCTAGCCAACCGTAACATAACCAAACGTAACATACTTCGAAATAACGTGCCGAGACCACTATTTCTGGCCTCCAAGGAGCCATGCAGAACTCATTAGCGGAGAGGAAGACGTTGATATCAATATAATCGCAGTGTATATTAGAAAAGTCGTAGCTGCCCAAATGCAACCGAAACCAACAGAACATAACCAAACATGGCCTGACGCACCCATCGTGCCGAGACTGCTATTGTTGCCCACCGCAGTGCCAAGTAGGACATACTAGATCGCTGTAGAGCGCAGAAGTCCAACGAAAAGCGGTGTACAACCCATAAGTTAAAGCAATCCTGTCCAAATTTAGAATAAACCAACCTATCCGAACGTAGCCTGACCCATCATAACGTGCGAAGACCACCCTTGCTGGCCTTGCCAGAGCCAGGTTGCAAATATTGTAGCACAGTAGGGCGCAGAGGTCCACCTAATAGCTGATCACAGCACTAAAGACACAGCTATTCCCTCCTAACCTAACCAAACGTAACATGACCAAACGTAACATATCTCAACGTAAAGTGCGGCGACCACTATTGCTGGCCTCCCCAGAGAAAGGCAGAACACATTTGTGGTGCCTAGGACGCCGAAATCCATAGTACCGCAGTGTATATCGGAAAAGTAAAAGCAACCCAGAACAACCCAAGCCAACAGAACATAACCAGTCGTAGCATAAATCATACTAACGTGCCGAGACCGCTATTGCTGCCCACCCCAGAGCCAAGCAGGTCATACTAGAGCACAGTAGAACGCAGATAATACACCGAATAGCAGTGTACAGCACAAAAGTGAAATTCGCCTATCCCAACCTATAAAAACGTAACACACCCAAACGGAGCATAGCACAGCCTAACACGACGAGACCACTGTTGCTGGCCTCCACACAGACAAGCAGAATGCACTAGAGCACAGTAGATCACAGATATACACCGAATAACAGTTCATAGCACGAATGTAGAAGCTACGCTAACCAAATGTAGCCGAACCTGACATAACCAAACGCAACATAAAGCAACCTAACTTGCCGAGATAACTATCGCTGGCATGACCAGGGCCAAGCTGGAAATATTAGAACACAGTAGAACGCAGAACTCCGCGGATAGCCGTGTAGAGCACAAAAGTAAAACATATCCTGACCCAACTAGGCCAAACCTAACCTACACAAACGTATTGTAACCATACATAACGTGACGATTGCTGGTAAACCGGAGCCAAGCAGAGCATATTAGGGTACATTAGAGCCCACAAATCCGACAAATAGCAATGAACAGCAAAAAGAGTCGTAGTTGCCTATACGAACCTAGCCAATCCGAACATATCCAAACGCAACGGAACTCAACCTTACATGACGAATCCACTATTGCAGGGTTCCACAGTGATAAGCAGATCGTAATGGACAACAATAGGTCACAGGAATCCATCGCATTGCAGTGAATAGCACAAAAGCCGCAGATACCCAAGCATTACCTGACCTAACCTAGCCTAACCAAACGTAGCATAGCTCAACATAACGTATAGCGGACATTGCTCCTGGCCTCACCATGGCCAAGCGGAGTGCAGTAGAGCACAGCGGTTAACAGAAATACACCTAATAGGAGTGCATAGCACGAAAGTCAAAGCTATCCTGACAATAGTTAACCTAACCTAACCTAACCAAACGTAACATAACTCCACCTAACGTTACGCGACCGCTATTGATCGCCACTCCAGAGCCGAGTAGAGTATAGTACGGCAATGTAGAGCGCAGAAATCCACCGAATAGCACCGTATGCTTCAAAAGGCCAGAATGCCCTAACCTAGCCTGGCCTAACATAACCTAACCAAACGTAGCATAGCTGAACATAAAGCCGCGACCAATACTGCTGGCATCCCCAGAGCAAAGCAGAATACAGTGGGGCTTCGTAGAGCGCAGATACCTATCAAACAGCAGTGTACAGCGCAAAAGTCGAAGAAATCCTAACTGAACCTTCCGAACCGAACCTAACGAAGCGTAAAATGCATTACCCTAGCGTGACCACCATTACTGGCCACCGCAGAGCGAAGCGGAGCATATTATAGTACATTAGAGCGCAGAAATCCACGGAAAATCATTGTATAGCACAAAAGTCGATGAAGCCTACCCTAACCTAGCCAAACGTGACACACGCAAACGCATTCCAAGAGAAACTAACGTTACGAGACCGCTATTGCTGGCCCCCACGGAGACAAGCAGGATCTACGAGAGCACAGTAGTGCGCAGGAATCCATCGCATTGCAGCGTATTGCACAGAAGTCAAAGTAGCCCCTCCTAACCTAACCAGACGTAACATAACCAAACGTGATCTATCTCAACCTAACATAAAGAGACCGCAATCGCTGACCTCCACAGAGACAGGCAGAGGATGCCGGAGCAGAGTAGCGCATGGAAACCCACCTCATTATAGTGAACAGCACAAGATTCGAAGATACCGTATCCTAACCTCACCAAACGTAACATAACCAAACGTGGCATAGCTCCAGATAACGTGCCGATACCACTATTCCTGGCCTCCGCAGAGCCAAGCATATTCTGCTACAGCACAGTAGAGCGCAGAAATCCAGCGCATTGCAGTGAAAAGTACGAAAGCCGTAGATATCTTGGCGCAACGTGACCTAACCTTACCTTACCGAACGTAGCATAGCTCAGCATAGCACGACGAGACCACTATTGATGTGCTCCACAAAGACAAGCAGAATACACTGGCGCAGAGTAGCGCACAGAAACCCACCTCGTTAGAGTGAACAGCACAAGATTCGAATGTATCCTATCTTAACTTCACCAAACGTAACATGACCGAACGTAGCATAGCTCAAACTTACGTGCCGAGTCCACTATAGCTGGCCACCCCAGAGCCAAGCAGAATATACTACAGCAGATTTAAGCGCAGAGGTACAGCGAATAGCATTGTATAGCATAGAAGTCAAAGCAATCCGGTCCTAATATGTCCAACCTTAACATGAACAATCGTAACGTAACCCAGCCTAGCGTACCCCGACCTATGTTGCTGGCCTACACAGATTCGAGCAGATCTCACTAGGGGACGGCAGAGCGCAGAAATACATAGAATCGCAGTGTATAGCACAAAAGTCATATTTATCCAATCCTAACCCAAGCTAACATAACCTGACCAAACGTAGCCTACCTCAACGTAATGTGCCGCGGCCACAATTGGTTGCCTCCCAGGGGACACGTAGAATATACTAGAGCGCAGTCGAGCGCTGAAATGCAACGAGCAACCTTGGATAGCACGGAAATCGAAGGAGTTCTTACCGAACTTAACCCAACCTAAATGAGCCAAAGGTAACCTAGCACAATCTAGCGTGCGGAGACCAATACTGCTGTCATTCCCATGGCTAAGCGTAACGCAGTAGAGCAGAGTGCAGCACAGAAATGAACCGAAGATCAGTGTGCGGCAGGAATATCTAAGTTAACTTGACCGTGATTCACCTAACCTAACCCAACGGAACGTAACCCAACCCAAACTAACTTGCCGTACTGCTACTACTGGCTGCCACAGAGACAATTAGAACATACTAGAGCACAGTAGAGCGTAGAAGTCGACAGAACAGCAGCGTATGGCACAAAGGTCCAAGCGACACTGTACTACCTTAACCAAATGTAATATAAGCAAACGTAGCGAAACTAAAGAAGCCTGAAAGGACCACTACTGCTGGCCTCCCAAGAGCCACGGAGTATGTGCTAGAGTGCAGTAGAGCGCAGGAATCCGCGGATGGCAGTGTATAGCACAAAAGTCTAGAATATCCAATCCTAACATCACCAGAAATGGTACGTCCAAACGTAGCATGACTCAACCGAACGTGCTGAGACCACTATCGCTGTGCTCCCCGGATCCAAGCAGAATATACTAGGGCACAGCAGAACGCAGAAACCCACCGCATTGCAGAGAATAGCAGAAAATTCAACATAGCCTCTGTTAACCTAACCAAACGTAGCACATCCAAACGTAGCCAAACTCAACCTAACCTGCCGAGGCCACTATTGCTGACAACCACACAGAGAGGCAGAATGTACTACGGAACAGTAGAGCGCAGAAATACGCCGCACTTCAGTGAATAGCGCAAAGGACGCAGATATTCTCGCCTAACCCGACATAAGGTTACCTAACCGAAATTAGCATAACTCAAAATGACGTGCGGCGGTCACGGCTCCCAGCCTCCTCAGAGCCAAGCACATTGCAGTAGAGCGCAGTAGACCACAAAAACCAAAGGAATAGCAGTGTGAAGCACGAAGGTCAAAGTATCCTATCCTAACCTAGCTAAACGTGACATATCCAAACGTAGCCAAACTAGCCCTAACATGACGGGGCAGCTATTGCTGACCACCACAGATACAAGTAGAGTGCACTGGAGTACAGCGGATCGCAAAAATAATCCGCACTGCAGTTAATAGCACAAATTGGAAGATACACTTATATAACGTGACCTAACCTAATCTAACCAAACGTAGCGTAACTCACCGGAGCGAGCCGCAAGCGCTGCGGCCGGACTCCACAGAGCCATGCGGAATACAGTAGATCACAGTGGAGCACCGTAGATCACAGGAACCCGCCGTACAATATTGTGTAGCACGATAGCCGTAGCCACCGTTGCCAAAAGTAGCATAATATAACATAGTCATACGTAGCCTAAGCCAACATAAAGTGCCGCGGCTGTTGCTGGCCGCCCCAGGGCCAAGCAGAGTATAGTGGAGCAGAGTGGAGTGCAGAAATCCTCCCAATAGAAGTGTACAGCACGAATGTCACAGATATCTTGACCGAGCTTGACATAACCTAACCTAACCAAACGAAGCATAGCTCAACATAACGTGCTGCGACCACTGCTGCTGGCATCCCCAGAGCCAGGCAGAATATAGTAGAGCAGAAATCCACCGTTTTGCAGTGCGCAGAGAAAAAATTGGATATAACCTAACCTAACCAGTCCTATGCTAAGACATCCAAACGTAGTGTTGCTCAACAGCGCGTTTCGCGATCACCGCAGTCGGAAACCGCACAACGAAGCAGAATATAGCAGAGCACAGTAGACGACATGAGCCCATCGGATAAAAGTGTATAGCACGAAAGCGGAGGCCATCCTAACCAAACAAAACTCAACCTAGCCCAACCAAACGCAACCTAAGCCAACCAATCGTGTCACAACCACTACTGCTGGCGCCTCAGTGTCGAGCAGGGTATAGTAGGGCAATGTAGAGCGCTGAAATTTTCCGAATAGCAGCGAATGGTACAATAGTCAAATTTACCCTACACCAACGTAAACAAGCGTAGAAGAACCAAACGCAACCAAATCCAATCTAACGTGCCTAGAAAACTGCAGCTGCCCTCACCACCGGCAGGCGGAACACAATAAAGGAGAGTAGAGCGAAGGAGCCCATATAATGCCAGTGTGTATCTGAAAAGTCGAAGCTATCGTCACTTGCCCCAAACTAACCTAACATAATCAAACGTAACCTATCTAGAGCTATCGTGACGCTATCACTATTGCTGGCCTCCCCGGAGCTTAGCAGGGCATATTAGAAGAGAGCAGAGTGCAGATATGCACTGAAAAGCAGCGTACCGCTCAAAAGTCAGATCTATCCTGCCCTAACTTATCCAAACGTAATAAATCTAAACGTAGCCTTACTCAACCCAACGTGCCGAGACAAATATTGCTGTCCTCCGCAGGGTAAAGCAGACCATGTTAGGGCAAAGTAGATCGTAGAAATAGACCGCATTGCAGTGAAAAGCACAAAAGTCAATGATTGCCTGACCAAACCTATCCCAACCTAACACGACTATACGTTACATAACTCAACCTAACGTGCCGAGACCACTATTGCTGGCCTCCCCAGAGCCTAGCAGGGCATATTAGAGCACAGTAGGGCGCAGAAATCCGGCGAATAGCAGTGTATAGCGCAAAAGTGGAAGCTGCTCTAGCCCAATACACCAAAACGTAACATAAACTAACGTAACTTTGCTCTATGCAACCGACCTCCACATCTATTGCTGACCTCCCCAGAGGCAAGTAGAATATACTACTGCACAGTATGTAACAAACACGCGCGGCGTTTCAGTGCACAGCGCAAAAGTCAAAGGAATCGTAAGCTAACCTGACCTAACCTAACCTAACCGAACGGTCCCTAACTCAACGTATCGTTCCGATGCCACAAATGCTGGCCCGCCCAGAGACAAGCTGAACATATTAGAGCACATTAGGGTTCAGAAATCTACCGATTAGCAGTTTATAGCTCCAAAGTCAAAGCTATACTCTCCAAGCCTGTCCGATTGTAACACAACCAAACGTAACATGACTCAACCTAACGTGCAGCGACCACTATTGCTGTCCTCCCCAGAGTTGAACATAGTATAGTAGGGCACAGTAGAGCGCAGAAGTACACCGAATAGCAGTCTATGCCAAGAAAGTTGAAGCTCTCCAAACCTAGCCAAAACGAGCATAACCTAACAAAACGCAACCTAACACAACCTAACTTGCCGGGACTGGTATTACTGGCATCCACAAATCCAAGCGGTGCATAATAGTGGACAAGAGAGCGCAGAAATATATAGAATCGCTGTGTGAAGCGGAAAAGTCGAAGCCGCCATGTCGCAGCATAACCAAACTTAGCATAGCCAAACGTAACCTGCCTATGCCTAACGCGCCGCGGCCACTACTGCTCTCCTCGCAAGCGCCAAGCAGAGAATATTAGAGCACAGTGGAGCGTAGAAATTGAACGCATTTCATTGTGTAGCGCAGTAGTCAAATCTATCCTAACCTAACCCAGAGTAACCTCGCCCAACATAACGTAATCCAACTCAACACAACGTGCGGCGACCAGTGTTGCTGTCATACACAAGGACGAGCAAAGCATAACAGAGGAAATTGGAGCGCAGAGACCCATAAAATTGCAGTGTATAGCGGAAAGTGGGAGCCTTTCAGACCTAACCAAGGCCAACGTAACCAAACCAAACGTAACCTAACCCCCCCCAACGGGCCGAGACCACTATTACTGGCCACCTCAGATTCGATATTCTAACCTAACGCTGTCTAACCTAACCTATCGGAAGGTAGCATGACTCGACAAGACGTGCCGCGACCACTGCTGCAGGCGTCCTCTGAAGCCAAGCACAATATTCTAGAGCACATTGGATCACAGGGATCCAACGCATAACAGCGTACAGTACGATAGTCAAAGCTATCCTAACCGAAGGTAGCCTAGCCTAATCAAACCAAACGTAACCTAACTCATACTAACCTGCCACGAACCCCACTGCTCGCATCACCATAGTCGAGCGGAATATAGCGGAGCAACATAGAGCGCGGAAATGCACCGAATCGCAGTGTATAGCACAAAAGCAAGGAAACCCTAACCAAGCCTTCCTAACCTAACCCAACGATTCGTAACCTAGCTCAAACTAACGTGCCGTGACCACTATCACTGGCCACCGCAGAGCGAAGCAGAGCACATTAGGCACGGTAGAGCGCAGCAGTTTGCAGATAGCAGTGTATAGCACAAAAGTCTAAACTATCGTATCCTTATCTTACCAAACGTAGCACACACAAGGGTAGTGTATCTCAACCTGAAGCGACGAGACAGCTACTGCTGGCCCCTCCAGGTGCGAGCAGAATATACAAGAGCACAGCAGGGAGCAGAAATTCACCTCATTGCAGTGCATAGCGCAAATGGCAAACATACTGAGACCTAACCTGTCCTTACCTAACTTATCCAAACATAGTGTAACTGAACATGACGTGACAAGACCAATATTGTTCTCCTTCCAGAGTGGAACAGAGAATAGTAGAGCTATGTACAGGGCAGAAATGCATCGAATAGCAGTGTAAAGCATAAGAGCCGAAGTAGCCTATCCCATCCTAGCCAAACGTAACATACCCTAACGTAACTTAGCTTCACCTAACATGACGAGACCACTATTGCTGACCTCCACAGAAACATGGGGATTGTACTGGAGCACAGTAGTGCGCAGAAATCCACCGCAATGAGGTGAAGAGCGCAAAAGTCGTAGATATCCTAACCAAACCTGTCCTAATCTAACCTATCCAAACGTAGTGTAACTCAACATAACGCAATGAGACCAATATCGCTGGACTCCCAAAGGCCAAGCAGAGCATATTAGAGCACAGTAAATAGGAGAAGTGCACCGTAGAGCAATATATAGCACAAGAGTCAAGGCTACCGTATCATAACCTGACAAAGCGTAACGCCACCCATTGTAACCTATCTCATACTACCGTGACAAGGACGCTACTGCTGGCCACCCCAGAACCAAGCAGAATGTACTAGAGCACAGCAGAGCGCTGAAATCCTCCGAATTGCTGTGTACAGCACATAAGTCTAAGATACCATAACCTAATCTCTCTTAAATTGACCTAAGCTACCCAAACGTAATCTACCGCTACCTAACGTGCCACGAACACTATTGCTCGTTTCACCAGAGTCGAGCAGAGGATAGTAGCGCAATGTGGAGCGCAGAAACCCATGGAATGGCAGTGTACAGCCTAAACGCAGAAGAAATCCTAACCAAGCCCTCCTAACCAAACCTAACGAAACGAAAACTAAGTCAATCTAACGAGCCGAGACCGCCATTACTGGCCACCGAAGAGGCATGCAGAGCATATTGGAGCGCATTAGAACGCAGAAAACCATGGGATAGCAGTGTATAGCACAAAAGCCATAGTAGTCTCCTTTAATCTAGCGAAACGTAACATACCCAAACGTAACCTAACTCAACCCAACATGAGGAGACAGCAATTGCTGGCCTCCACAGAAATCCACCGCATTGCAGTCTATAGCACAAAAGTCTAAGATATCCTAACATAACCTGCCCTATCCTAACCTAAGCGATAGTAGCCTAATTCAACATAACGTTCGGAGAGCGAAATTGCTAGCCTGCCCACGGCCGAGCAGAATAAATTTGGGCACAGTAGACAGCAGGAGTTAGCCGTATAACAGCGTATAGCACGAAAGATAAGAATACCCCATCGGAACGAACCTAATGTAACATAGCCGAATGTAACACAACTCAAACTAACGTGCCGAGAGCGCCACTGCTGGCCTCCCCAGAACCAAACAGAACATACTAGAGCTCAGTAGGTCAAAGAAATCGACCGAATAGCTGCTTATAGCACAAAAGACGAAGCTGCCTTATCTTGGACTATCCTCTCATCACATAAACAAACGTAACATAACGCAAACCAACGTGCCGAGACCACCATGGCTGGCTTCCCCAGAGCCGAGCAGAGCGTACTAGAGCCGAGTAGATGGCAGAAATCCACCAAATAGCAGTATGCGGCACAGACATTAATGCTACCCTGTCACAACATAACCAAACGTAACGTAACCAAACATAACATAATACAGACTAACGAGGCGAGAACACAGTTGCTGATCCCCACAGAGCTAAGCAGAACATGTCGAAGCACAGCAGAGCGCAGGAAACCACCGTATAGCAGTGCATAACACAAGAGCCAAAGCTGTCTTACCTTAACCCAGCCAAACGTAAAGTAACCAAACGTAACCTAAAAAAACACAGCGTGCCGAGTCTAATATAACTGTCCTCCCCAGAGACAAGCAGAGTATACTAGAGCAACGTAGAGCGCCGAAATCCATCCAATGGCAGTCCATAACGCGATAGTCCATTCTACCTTCTCCTAACGTAGTCAAACGTAGCACAGCAGAACGCAACCTAACTCAACCTATCGCCCAAGGACATTATAGCCCTAATCCCCAGAGCCAAGCAGGATGTACTAAAGCACAGTAGATCTCCGAAATCCGCCGGCATGCATTGTATAGCACAGTAACCAGATATATCAAAACATTACTAGAACAAGCATAAACTAACCTCGCGCAGCCTTACTGAACGTATCGTGCAAAGACCACTATTGCTACCCTCCCCAGAGGCAAGTAGAACATAAAAGAGAAAAGTAGGGCCCGGGAATCCACCGAAGAAGAGTGTATAGCTCGGAAGTCAAAGCTATCGTATCCTTACTTAACCAATCGTCACATAACCAAACTTAGCATATTTGATCCCAATGTGCAGGGACCACAGTGACTGGCCGCCCCAGGGCCAAGCAGAGTATAGCAGAGCGGAGTAGAGCGCCGATTTCCACCGAATAACAGCGCCCAGCACGAAAGTCGAAGCTATCCTTACCGTACATTGCGTAATATGGCCTAACCGAATGTAACGTAACTCATTCTAACGAGCCGAGGACATAATTGCAGACCTCCCCGGAGGCAGGCGGAACGTACTTGGGCACTGTAGAGAGCAGGAGTCCACCGAAGAGCAGTATATAGCACAAAAGTCAAAGCTACGCTATACTAACCTAACTAATCGTGACAAAATCGAATGTCACCTATCTCTACCCGAAGTCCCGCGATCACTATTGCTGGCCTCCCAGAGCAGAGCAGAACATATGAGTGGAGAGTGGAGCACAGAAATCCATTGAACCGCAGCGTGTAGCAGAAAGGTCAAAACTACACAAACCTAACCCAAACTAATATACCCTTAATATATGTAGCCTAACGCAACGCAACGTGCCGAGATCGCTATTGCTGCCCACCGCAGAGCAAAGCAGGACATGCCATAGCACAGTAGAGCTCAGAAGTCCACCGAGAAGCAGTGCGTAGAACAAAAGTGATAGCTATCCTCTCCTAATATAACCAAACGTACCATAAACGAACGTACATTAACTGAACACAAAGAGCAGGGGCCACAATTACTGCCATACCCAGAATCGCGTAGAGTATAGTAGAGCACACTAGAGCGCTGAAATGCACCGAATAACGGTGTACGGCACAAAAGTCAAAGCTACCTTCTCCTACCTTAATATAACCCGACATAGCCGAACGTAACCTAACACATCACAACGTGCCGCGACAAGTATTACTCGACTCCCCAGAGTCTAGCAGAGTATAGCAGAGCAATATAGAGCGTGAAAATCCACCGTATAGCAATGTAAGACGCAAAAGCCAGAACTACCCTGTCCTAACATATACTAACGCAATATAGCCAAACGTGACCTATCTCGACCTGACGCGACGAGACCACTCTTCCAGGCCTCCTCAGGGTCGAGTGTATAGTACAGCTATGAAGAGTGTATGAATCCACCGAATATCAATGTAAAGCACAAAATCCATGGCTACCCCATCCTAACCTAACCAAGCGCACTTAACCAAACGTAACATGACTCAACCTAACGTAACTAGACCACTATCACTGGCCTCTCCAGAGGCCAGCAGAATAAGATAGAGCACATTATAGCGCAGAAATCCGCCGCATTGAAGTGTATAGCACAAAAGTCGAAGACAACCTATCCTAGCCTGCCCTATGCTAACCTAACCAAACGTAGCCTAACACCACATAATGTGTCGAAATTCCCATTGCTGCGAACCCCAGAGGAAAGCAAAGAATATTAGCGCAGTGTAGGGAGCAGAATTCCACAGAGTAGCAGCGTATAGCATAAAAGACCAAGCTATCCTAGCCAAACGTAACAAATCCCAACCTAACGTGACGCGACCACAATTCCTGGCGTCAATAGACACAAGCAAAGTGCGACACAGCACAGTAGAGCTCAGGAATCAACCGAGCAAGAACGTATAGCGCAAAGGTTGTAGTTATCCTCTCCGAACCCAACTAATCGACACATACCCAAACGTAGCCCATCACAACCTAACGTGCGGCGACCACTATTACCGGCCTCCCCTGGGTCTAGCACATTCGAGTAGAGCAAAGCGGAGGGCAGGAATCCACCGAATACAAGCGTATAGTACAAAAGTCACAGATATTCTAACCAGTGCAGACCTAACCAAACCTAACCAAACCTAACCAAACGTAGAGTAACTTAACCTAAGGTGCCGCGACCCCTATTGCTGACTTCCACAGGGGGAAGCAGAATATGATAGAGCACAGTAGAGCACAGAAGTCTATAGGATATTAGTGTTGAGCGCATATGTCAAACCTATTCTAACCTAACCCAACCGAACCTAACCTATCCGAACGTAACCAATCCCCAGTTAACGGGTCGCGACCAGTATTGCTAGCCTCCACAGATCCAAGCAGAGCATAATAGCGCAGAGTAGAGCGCAGAGTTCTATAGAATCGCAGTATATAGCTGAAAAGCCGAAGCTACGGTAACCTAACCAGAGCAAACGTAACCTAGCCAGACGTATCCTATTTCAACCGATCATGCCGAGACCGCTATTACTGGATTCTCGAGAGGCAAACAAAACATGCTACGGCACAGCTGAGAGTGGAAGTCCACGGAAAAGCAGCGTATACCGCGAAAGTCAAATCTGTCCAAACTTGACCCAAGTTAACGTAACGAATCCAAACGTAACCTAACCCACCCCAACGGGCCGAGACCACTATTACTGGCCACCTCAGATTCGAGTAGGGTATAAGGGAGCAATGTAGAGCGCAGAAATCCAACGAATGGCAGTTTATGGCACGAAAGTCAAAGTTATGTTATCCTAACCTAACCAAACGTAACGTAACCGAACGTGACAGCACTCCACCTAACCGCCCTACAACACTATTGCTGACATCGCCAGAGTCAAGCGGAATGGGCTAATTCACAGTAGAGCACAGAAGTCCGTGTCGTTGCTGTGTAAAGCGAAAAAGTCAAAGCAACTCAAACATAACCCAAAGCAACATAAACTAACCAAACGTAGCCTAACACAATCGAACGTGCTCAGATCGCTACTACTACCCCATTGTCGCGCAGAGTACAATAGAGGAATATAGAGCGTAGAAGTTCTTCGAGTATCGGTGTATAGCACAAAAGTAAAAGATACCTTCTCGTAACTTAACCAAACGTTGCATAACCGTATGCAACGTAACTCAGACTAACGCGTCGAGACCACTACAGCTGGCCACCGCGTATCCAAGCCGAATATACTATGGCTCAGTAGAGCGCATGGATGACAGTATAGCTGCGTATAGCACATAAAGCCAAACCCATATTGACAAAGCTTATCCTAACCTAACCAAAGCGAACGGGACCTAGCTCAAGAAAACGTGCCACGAACAATACTGCTGTCCTCGCCAGAGACAAGCAGAGTATATTAGAGCACACTAGGCCTCAGAAGCCCACAGAATAGCAGTGGAAGGCACAAAAGTTGAAGCTGCCCTATCCTAAATTAACCAATCGTGACATAGCCAAGCGTAACATAACTGAAAGTGAGACCACTATCGCTGTTCTCCGCATGGGCCATGCAGAACATATTAGATGAGAGCATGGCGCTGAAATCCATAGAATCGCAGTGAGTAGCAGAGAAATCAAATCTATCAAAACCTTACCAATGCTAACATAGCATAACCTAACCAACGTATCGTAACTAAACCTAACGTGCCACGACCACGATTGCTGGCATCCCGGGAGTCGAGCAGCGTATAGTAGAGCAACGCAGAGCGCAGGAACCCACCGAGTGACAGTGTATAGTACAAGAGTCAAAGCTATCCTGTCCGAAACTGGCCAAACGTAGCTCAAGCGAACGCAACCTACCTCAGACCAACGTACCGCGATCAGTATTGCTGGCCTCCACAGAGCCAAGCAGGGCCAAATAGAGCAGAGTAGAGCGCAGAAATCCATAGAATCGCAGTGTACAGCAGAAAAGTCGAAGCTATCCAAACCTAACCAGAGCTGACATAACATAACCAAACGTACCTCATCAGACACTATCTTGCCGAGACCACGATTATTGGCAACTGCAGAGCCAAGCAGAACATACTAGAGATCAGCAAAGCGTAGAAGTACACCGAATAGCAGCGTATACCGCGAAAAACAAATCTATCCAAACCGAACCCAAGCTAACGTAACGAAGCCCAACGTAGTCTAACCAAACCTACCGGGCCGAAACCACTTCTACCGGCCTCCCCAGAGCCGTGCAGATCGTAGCAGAGCAACGTAGAACGTAGAAATCCACCGAATAGCTGTGTAAAACTCAAAAGTTAAAGGTATCCTATCCTAACCCATCAAAACGTAATATAACCAAGCGCAACATAACTCAACCTAACGTGCCCGGACAACTATTGCTGGCCACCGCAGAACCAGACAGGATATACTGGAGCATAGCAGAGCGCAGACATCTACCAAATAGCAGTATATATCATAAAAGACAAATATATCACAACCTAACCTGACCTTACCTGACCTAACCAAACGTGGAATAACTGAACCTAACGAAACGAGATCTCCATTACTGGACTCCCCAGAGTCAAGCATAACATATTAGAGCACTGCAGGGCGCAGAAGTCCCCCGCATTGACGCGTATGGCACAAAAGTCAAAGGCATCCTATCGTAAACTAACCAACCGTAAGCTGACAGAACTCAACTTAACTCAAACTAACGTGCCGATACCACCATTTCAGGCCTTGCCAGTGCCAAGCAGAGCATATTATAGCACAGTAGAACGCAGGAATCCACCGAATACCCGCGTATAGCACAAGAGTCAAAGCATTCCTTTCCTCACCTAACCAAACGTAACATATCCAAACGTAACAAAGCTATACCTCACGTGCCGCCGCCAATATTGCTGCATCCCAGACTCTAGCAGAACATATTAGAGGAGAGTAGAGTGCAGAAATCCATGGAAACGCATTGCAAATCAGAGAAGCCAGAGATACACAATCCATACTCATACTAACTTATCCTAACCTGACGCAACGTGCTCAGCATAACGTGCCGCGACCACCATTGCTGGCTACCACAGGGCCAAGCTGATTAGAGTAGAGCGCAGTAGAGGGCAGGAATCAACCGAATAAGAGTGTACAGCACGAAAGTCAAAGCGATCCTAACCAAACTTTCCCTAACATATCCTATCCAAACGTATCATATCTCAACCTGTCGTTCCCATATCAATATTAAAGGCTTCCCCAGAGCCAAGCAGAACATACTAGAGAATAGTAGGCCGCAGAGATCCACCGAATAGCAGCGTATAACACAAAAGCCGATGCCATCCCAACAAAACTTATCCAAACCTAACATAACCGTACGTAACACACCCCAACCTATCGTGCTACGACCGCTATTGCTGGCCTCACAAGAATCGAGCAGAATATAGTAGAGCAATGAAGACTCAGGAATCCGCTGCATTGCAGAGTATAGCACGAAAGCCAAAGATATGCTATCTTAACCTAACCAAACGTAGCATATACAAACCAAAATAACTCAAAGTAACGTGCCTAAACCACCGTTGCTGACATCCACGGGGACATGCAGAAAATACCAGAGCACAGAAGATCGCAGTAAATCTGCCGAATTGGAGTTTAATGCAGAAAAGTGGAAGATGCACTAACCTAACCTGTCTTAACCTAACATAACCGAACGTAACCAAGCCCAACCTAACGTACCCAGCCCACTACTGCTGGCATCCGCGCAGCCTAGCTAGGCATATTAGAGGAGAGTAGAGTGCATAGGACCATGGAATGGAAGTGTATAGCACGAAAGTCAAAGATATCCCAACCTCACTCAAACAAACATAACCAAACCAAACGTAACATAACTCGACCTAGTGCGCCGCGGCCACTATTTCTAGAACTCCCAGAAGGAAGCAGGGTGCACTAGATCACAGTAGAGCGCAGAAATCCACCGAATAGAATTGCGCAGCACAAAAGCCGAAGCTACCCCAACCTAACCTAACCAAACATACCACGGCCAAACGTAGCCCAAATAGAAACTAACGAGCCTAGACCGCAACAGCTGACCTCCCCACATCAAAGCAGAAAATGCTAGGGCGCAGTAGAGAGCAGAAACCCCCGCACTGAAGTGTAGATAAGAAAAGTCAATGATGACCTAACCTAACCAGGCATAACCAAACCTAACCAAACGTAGCATAACTATACCTATCCTGCCGAGACCAATACTGCTGGCCTCACCAGAGCCAAGCCGAATATACTAGAGCCCATTAGAGCCGGGAAATCCAACGTAGAGCAGTGTATAACGCAAAGGTCATAGCTTTCCGTTCCTAACATACCCGATCGTAACATCCCCAAACGTAGCCAAACTCTACCTAACGTGCCACCCCCACTATTGCTGGCCTTCCCAGCGCTACGCAGAACATACTAGAGAAGAGCAGATCGCAAAAATCCATAGAATCGCAGTGTACAGAGGAAAAGTCAATGATACACGGACCAAACCCATACTAACATATCCCAACCTGACATAGCAAACACATTGTAACGTGCCGCGGTTACAATTGCTGTCCTCCACAGTGCCAAGCAGGTTACTGTATAGCAGTGTAGAGGGCAGGAATCCATCGAATAGCAGGCTGTGGCAAAGAAGTCAAAGAAAATCACTCCCAACCTAACGAAACGTAACATAGACTTACGCAACCTAACTCTGCCTTACGTGTGGCGGCAACTATTTCTGCGCTCCGCAGAGCCAAGCAGATGATATTAGAGAACAGTAGAGCGCAGAAGTCTCCGTATACCTGTGTATAACGCAAAAGACAATGCCATCATAGCCAAACGTATCCTAACCTAGCGTAACCGAACGTAATATATCTTAACCAATCGTGACGCGACCGCTACTTCTGGCCTCCATAGAGACGAGCAGAGAGTAGTAGAGCAGTGTAGAGCGCAAAATTCCGCCGCATTACCGCATAGAGCAGAAAAGAAGAAGATATCCTGCCAAACCTGACCTAACATAACCAAGCCAAACGTAACCAACCCCAACCTAACGTGCCTAGCCCACAATTGCTGGCATCCCCATCGACAATCAAGGCATGTAAGAGGAGAGTAGCACGCAGACATCCATAGAACGTCAGTGTACGGTGCGAAAGTCAATGGCTTCCCAACCTAACACAAACATACCTAACATAACAGAAGGAAGCCTGACACAACGTAAAGATCCGCGGCCACAATTTCTGGTATTCCCCGAGCAAAGCACGGAATATTAGGTAACAGTAGGGAGAAGAAATCGACCGAACAGCAGTGTACAGTACAAAAGGCGAAGCTACCCTCCACTAACTTAACCAAACGTATCATAAGCAGACGTAACGTAACCCAACCTGACGTGCCGCGAAAGCCATTGCTGGCATCACGAGAGATAAGCAGAGTATATCGGAGCAATGTGGTACACTGAAATCGCCCGATTAGCAGTGTATAGCAAAAAGCAGGAGATATCCTAATATAATCTGACTTAACCTAAACAAATCGCACGTTACCAATCACAACCTAACGCGCCCAGCCCGCAATTGCTGGCCTCCCCACAGCCAAGCAGGGCATACTAGAGGAGAGTAACGTGCAGAGCTGCATAGTGTGGCAGTGTACAGCACGAACGTCAAATATATCCTTTTCTTTTTTTTTCACGTGGGGGAAATCTTCCAAAGATACCCGGCCCCCTTAGGGGAGGGGGCGGGGTTATGTGGGATTTTTAACCACTAAAACCCCCACGATGGCCAACCCTTCGCATTTCGGTGCGCCCTGGACTTCGCGGCGACACAATTGCCAGGACGCCCCCGCGAAGCAACCGCAGTTCCCTCCCGGCGCGACGAGTAACAGCACCCGAAACGATCATGTCCATGCGCGCGAGACGGGTCGTTTACAGGCACACACACACACACACACACTCACACGAACACAACACGCATACCACCACACTGCAACGCACGCATACCCTGCGGACGCCGCGCGACCATCACGCGACGCCGCGCGCCCAGGCCACGGTCTCTCGAACTGACGGGCCCCCACACGTCAGCTCGTGGTCACCCTGACCTAGGTTACAACGGGAGAGAGAGACGGTCTCCCCGGCCGTAGGTACATGGTCGCTCGCGAAGGCGGAGGTCTAACGCGTTAACACATCCGGCAGTGCGCGCGCCGCCCTCCGGCGCCGCGCTTGCAGCCTCCGCCGCCCTACGCGCGAGGAGCACGCGCTACGCTCGCGGGCTCTCTCCGCGGCCTCCTTCTGTAGCATAACCGCCTCGCAGAAGGAGGCCACCGCACGCCACGCACCTAAGCCCTCCGTCATCCGCGCCACGACGACTGAGAGCGAAAGGTCCCTACCCACCGCGCGACACAGTACCCGGCGCTCGCGAGCCCACGCCGGACATTCCTCCAGCGTGTGCTGCGCCGTGTCCCGCCCTTCCCCGCAGTGATGACACCGCGTGTCACGTTCCCGCCCGATACGACACAGGTACTCCCCGAAGCACCCGTGCCCGGTTAGCACCTGTGTCAGGCGGAATGTGTGCCGGCTGCCGCTGCGCCCCCATGCATCCAACACGGGGAGCACAGCCTCGATCACCCGGTGCCGCCGGCTACTCGGCTTCCTCAGCCGAGCTCGCCAGGCGGTCATCAAAGACTCTCGAACCCTTCGCCTCAACGAAACGGACCCCTCTTCAGGAGCACCGCCGCCGCCAGCGTGTAGGAGACCGTAGATACGGGCCTCCCCCACCGCTTGCAGTTCGAATGGCGGGACACCCGCCAGGACCATCGCCGCCTCGTGGGATATCGTGCGGTAACCGCGCACGACCCTGATCGCCATCCTGCGAGCGACTCGCCGGAGAATCGCCAGACTGCGCGGACTGGCGACCAGGTCGTTCGCCCAGATCGGAGCCCCGTAAAGTGCCACCGAGCGAACGACTCCTGTGTAGAGGCGGCGCACCCTCCCGTCTGGCCCTCCCAGGTTGGGTAGCAGGCGACATAGCGCCCCCGCCATACCTTCCAGGCGTGGTTCCAGCGCGAGAAAATGTTCGTCGAATTTCCAGTGGCTATCGAGGAGGAGACCGAGGTATTTCATCCGGTCCCGTACCTCGACCACGACGTTCCCCACGCGCATCAGGTACTTGGGCGGCTTCCCGTGGTGCCGATGGCAAAACCACATTGCCTCGGTCTTCTCGGGGGAGATGCACAGCCCTAGCCGCTGGATGCTATTCGCGACGAGGGCCACGCCGCTTTCCGCGCGCAGCGTGGCCTCCTCCCAACTCGACCCGGCGGCCATCACCAGCGTGTCGTCCGCGTAACACGTCAGGCTCAGGCCGCGGGGGAGGGGAGTGCGCAACACGGCGTCGTACGCGAGGTCCCAGAGGATCGGTCCGAGTACCGATCCCTGTGGAACCCCGCAGTTCGTCGCACGCACGACGGTCGAGTATCGTCCGGGATACTCGATCGAGCGCTCCGCCAAATAGTCGCCGATCACCGCCATCATGTATTGGGGAACCCTGTGGTACAACAGGGCACACCGGTTGGCTGCCCAGGGCAGGTTGTTGAAAGCGTTGGCGATATCCACACCGACCGCCAGCACCACTCCGCCACGGTTGACGGCAGCCACCGACAGGGTACGAACGCGCTTGATCGCGTCGATCGTCGACCGACCATGCCGGAATCCGAACTGGCTGACGCTGAGATCGGGACCCACGTTCGTTAAATGCTGTCGGAGGCGGGCAGCTAGAACGCGCTCGATGAGCTTGCTCGCCTCGTCGAGCAGGCATATCGGCCGATATGCCTTCGGAGAGTTCGGGGGCTTCCATAGTTTCGGGATCAGCACGACCCTCGCTCTCTTCCAACACGCCGGGAAGCGACCGGTCCTGAGACAGCTGTCGAACGGCCGCCGCACACGGTCGCCCCACGCTTCCAGAGCCAGTGTAAATGCTCGGCCTGGGATGCCGTCCGGTCCGGGGTCGGTGCTCCTCGCCCCCATCCTGACGACCTCACGGCACAACTCTTCGCGCGAGACCCCCAGCTCGTCGGACCACCCGACCAGTTCCGACTGCACTGCAGCGGGATGCACCCGATCCGCCGCCACCACAGGGAAGAGGGTATCGATCACCCGCCGCAGAAGCTCGGGGTCCATACGCTCGGTCACGGGGGGCGCCCATGCCCTTAACTTCCCCAATACTAATTTATAGGGGCGTCCCCACGGATCGCTTTCGAGCGTCGAGAGTACTTCGTCCCATTGCCGAGATTTGGCTCTGCGAATCTCCCTCCGGAGATCGCCCACCGCGGACCGGTACCCGCGATAGGGACGCGCGATTTCCACGGCGGACACCGCGCGTCGTCGACGACGCGCCCGAGTGTACTGGCGCCGGGCGAGCACGCAGAGCTCCCGGAGCTGCGCGATTTCAGCCGACCACCAGTGCACTGCACCCCGCGAAGGTGGCTCCTTCACGCGCGGCATGGCGACGTCGCATGCGCGCGACATCGCAGCCCTTAGCCGCTCCGCCCCTAAGCTTGCTTCGTCGTTTTCGCGCTCGACAGCCCCATCCGCCCAGGCGACGACCTGGTCAGCCGCGGCGAAGAGGGCGCGGTCGAGGCGCCCGAGCGCCCATCGCGGCGAGGTGGTGTGCTTCCCGCTGGGTGGTTCCAGACCGGTGCGAGGAGTGACGGCAGGCATCATGGTGATGTGGAGGTGGTCGCTGAGCGTTTCCACCTCCACCGCCACCCTCCAGCCGGTGAACCGCCGTACAGCTGCCGGCGATGCGAACGACAAGTCCGCGATGGACGTGCCGTTCCAACGAACGCACGTGCTTACGGAACCCCGATTGAGCAACCGGAGATCCAGCCCCGCGGCCCGATCTTGCAGGGCCTCTCCACGAGCGTCTGTTCGCGGGGAATCCCACGCCACGGAGTGGGCGTTGAAGTCCCCCAGGACCAGAATCGGATGAGCCTTGTGTCCACTAAGGATACCTCCGAGCTCGTCCAGGAACCTCTCGCACGTCGAGAGGCCGCGGCTGGGGGAGACGTAGCACCCCACCACGACTAGGTCGTTCCCGGAGACCGCCATGAATCCCTCACCGCTGTGAAGCAGTGTTGGTGCGGGTGTCCGCTGTAGTCCCCTGGCGATGATAGCCACGGAGCCGTCCCGATCCCCGAACCACACGTCTTGGTCGAGGATACGGTTCGGCACTGCGGTGACAGCCAGCCCGACACCAAGCTCAACGAACGTCTGCAGGAGCAGGTCCTGCGACGCCCGCGAGTGGTTCAGGTTGGCCTGGAGCACCATGGACGACGTGAAAGTTAGGCTGTGTCCATGGCCTCCACTCCTCCTGGTCCCCCTTCCTTTGGGCCTGCTGCGGGCCCGGTGTTCCGCCGGTCGGCGGGCCCTTCGCGGCAGCGTTCGCGGAGACGGAATTCGCGGAAGCAGCTTTCGAATTGGCGCTCGCAGGCGCCGAGGCGGACACGGCGTCTGTAGGCGCCTGGCGAGCCGCGCAGTTTGCCTTTGGCGGGCAGCGCAAACGGGGCACATGGGTGCAGGCGCACTACACCCACCGGCGCGGTGGCCCACCGCGCCACACCTGAAACAGATGTCGCTGCGCTCCACCGCGCTAGAGCATCCGTTCCTTGTGTGACCGAACGCAAGGCAACGGAAGCACTGCAGGCGCCGTGCCTCCAAGGCTACAGCACGGGCCGAAGTCCAGCCGACGCGGATCTGCCCGCAATCGACGGCCTTTCTCGCTGCCGCGTGGGGACACTGAGCCCATACAGAGCCCAGCCCCGAAGCGAAAGGCCGGATCACTCCGGTTCTTATTTCCGCCTCGGTGCAATCACCGACCCTAGCCAGGGCAGCGGCCACCTCGCGGGGGGTGACAAAGTCGTCGAGCCCTGTCACCCTCAGCTCCTCTTTTCTGGTGGGAACCGTAACACGCACGCCGGATCCCTCCAAGACTTCGCTCATTCGCCCGGCGAGAGCGTCGGCTCGCTGTGCGCTCTCGGGTCCGCCGATCTCCCGACGGGGGCGCAAGTCCTCGATACCGAGGTCGGCGAGATTCATCTTTCCCCTTGCAGCGGAGGTGGCCTCCGCGCAAGAGAGACTCGACCCCTCGGGTACCCAAACCGCAACGGCGGCCCGCGCCGGCGGCCGCTTAAGAATGGGGCCCGGCTTACCGCCGCTCTTCTTCTTATCGTGACCGTGCATCGTTACGGTCTTCGCGGTGGTCGCGGGTGGCGCGCGGGAGGAGCTCATCCCCGCGAAGCGGCGCCCCGTCTTACCGACGGCTACCTTCGTCGCACTCGTGGGCACTCTCGCGGGCAGTTGCGAGGCAACGGCCGCCTGCCGCTGCGCTCGCTTCTCGCGCCTACTTATGACGAGAGACCAGCTGGCCTCTGCGTCCTTCCCGGCTACGACCGGGGCCGCGACCGGGTCCTTCGCCTGGGCGTCAGCGGACCCGGCACGGGAAGCGCCCGCGACAGAGACCGCCAAGGCCACCAGTACAGGCCGCGCGCGCAGGCCGGCGTTGGAGCTTGCTTGCTCCGGCGCTCGGGCAGGCGCATCCCGCCCGGCCGCCACGGGGAGCGTACGCACGAGCTCCTCGAACTTTTCGTCGATTCGGAGACTAAGTGCCGCGAAGACAGCCTCCATACCGAAGTCGGGCGCTGGTGCCGCTGCTCCGGTGCCCGCGGACGCACGCACATTTCGAGCGGACGCGGGGTCGACGATTAACCGCCTCCGCTCCTGATCCCCCTCCGCGCGCAAGGGGGCGATCTCCGCCTGCTAGGAGGCATCGTTCTCCCGCAAGTCAGCTATAACCGCCTGCTGGGAGACGTCCATCTTCCGCAGACCGGCGATCTTCGCCGTCAGCACGCGGACCCTCTCCGCCATTCTCTCTTGGGCACGACCGGCTGATACTTGGAGACTCATCTCCCAGCCTGCCGAATCCACCACCCTCGCGCACATACGGAAGGCGCGAACGTATGGGCTCTGCAGCTTTTTGCTCTTGTCCGCCATCGTCTCTATCCTCGCGCAATTCTCGGATATGATGGCAGACAGTTCCACCGCAGACAACGGACGGTGCATTCTGGCGAGCTCCTCCCGTGTGGGGAGGGACGCCTTCGCCCGGCTTATGCGCGTGGGTTTCGGGACAATATCAGTACAATCCAAACCTTCGAATGGGTCGTACTCATCCAACACCGATCTCCGCGGCCGCTTCGCCGTCTTCGCGGTGGATACCCATGAAGACGACGTTTCGCCGCCGCCCGTGACGCTGACGGCACCTGCGAAGGCGGAGCACTCCCCCTCGAGGTCCGCCGGCAGCGCCTTGCGCAATGCGGTGCTACGAGTCACGCGCCTCGTAGCACCTGCAGTAGGGCTAATTGCCCTGTCCTTCGTCGACGGAAGCTCCACTGGAGCCGCGTCGACACCACCAACAATGACCTTACCTTCCATCCTCGGTAAATTGTCCGGCTTCCCCGGGATGGTTACCACGGTATGGGTTGCAAGCCCCTGCTCCGCCGCTTGCATTGTGGTGTGACCCTCGGCGCAGGTATCCATCGCTGGGCTGATGCGCGGCTCCGCGGCAGACAATGGGCGCCGTCCCTCGCCTACCTGCGACGTAGCGGTGTCCACAACTTCGTTGATACCACAACATGGCAAGGAAAAAACTTGCTAACAGATTCAATTTTTATCGGCACCACGACGCACTCCGCGGCGCGAGTCCCCGGCCACGTGCACCCACGCACCACACGCACAGAATGGCACTAATCCACGTACCAGAAATCGCACTTTTCTGCCGAAAATCCCTACCAATAGTAGGAGCGTCGTGAACGCGTCCGTCTCTTTCGACATTCAGCGCGGCTCTCCGTCAAATATGTCCTAACCTAACCCAAACAAACCTAACGTAACCGAGCATAACCTAACACAACATAACACGCGGCGGGCACTACTTCAAGCATTCCCAGTTCAAAGCAGGCAGTGTTAGATAACAGAGGAGCGCAGGAATCCATTGAATATCAGTGTACAGAAAAAAGTGAAAGCTATCCTACCCTAATCTAATCAAACTTAACATAGCCATACGAGTTCTATCTCAAACTAACGTGCCGAAACCGCTACTGATACCCTCCCCATGTCAAGCAGAAGATACCAGAATGCAGTAGTTCGCAGAAATCCACCGAAAAGCCGTGTACACCTCGAAAGTCAAAGCTATCCAGACCCATACCAGACAAACATATCCTAACCAAACGTAGTCTAACTCAACCTAACGTGCCGCGATCGCTTCTGCTGACCCCCCAGCGCCAAGCAGGGCACATCGGTGCGATGTAGAGGGCAGAAATCCACCGACCAACTGTGCACAGCACAAAATTCGAAGCTATCACCACCGAACATAGCCAATCGTAATATAACGAAACGTAACATGGCACAAACTTACGTGGCGCGACAACGATTGCTGGCATAGCCAGAGCCCAGAAGAACATATTAGAGCACAGTAGAGCGCAGAAACCCACCGTATAGCAGTGTAAAGCGCAAAAGTCAAAGCCATCATAAACAAAAATAATCTAATCTAACGTAACGAAACGTAACATAACACAACTTACCGTGCCACGGTCGCTATGGCTGATATCTACAGAGTCGAGCAGGGAATAGTAGAGCTATGAAGAGCGCAGAAATCGAAATAATAGCCGTGTAAAGCGCAAAAGCCAAAGCTATGCTATACCAACCTATCCAAGCGTAGCATAATCAAACGAACCTTAACGAATTCAACTTAACGTGCCGCGACCACTATTGCACGACTGCCCTCGGCCAAGCGGAATACAGCAGAGCACAGCAGAGCGTTGGAATCCATCGAAAGCCAGTTTGTACCACGAAAGCCACATCTAACCAGTCCCAACCAAAGCTAACGTAACGAAGCCAAACGCAGCATAATTCAACATAACGTCCCGAGACCCCTTTTTCTGGCCCACCCAGAGTCAAGCAGAGTATTGTAGAGCAACGTAAGGCGCAGAAATATGACTAATATGAGTGTATACAGAAAAGTCGAAGCTATACTGACCATACCTATCCGAACGCGATACAAACAAACGCAATCTAAACTGCCGTAACGTGCCGAAGCCTCTATTGCAGGCCTCCCCAGAGCTAACCAGAATATAGCGGAGCACAGTAGAGAGCAGAAAGCCTCCAAATAGCAATGTATTGAACAAAGGTCATATATATCCTGAACAAACCATACCTAATCAAACCGAGATTATCTAACCTGACGATGCGGGACCTATGTTGCTGGCCTCCCAGAGCCACGCAGAATATACCACAGCACAGTAAAGCGCAGGAATCCACCGAATAGCCGCGTACAGCACAAAAGTCAAAGCCATCCTGTCTAAACCTATTCTAACATAACGAATACAAAAGTGACATTTCTCATCCTAACGTGCCGCGAACATTATTGCTGTCCTCCACGGAGACAAGCAGAACTTATTAGAGCACAGTAGAGCGCTGAAATCCAACGGATGGCGGTGCATAACATAAAATGTGAAGCTACCCTTTCCTAACTTAACAAATCGTAACATAACCGAACGCAGCCTAACTAAATATAACGGGCCGGAACTAATACTGCTGGCCTCGATAGCGTCAAGCGGAGCATGATATAGCACAGTAGGGCGCAGAAATCCGCGCTTTGAAGTGTAAAGCTGGAAATTGGAGGATATCCCAACCCATCCTGACATAACCAAACTGTCAAACGTAAACCTTCCTAACCTAACGGGTCAAGCCCGCCATTGCTGGCCTGCCCATTGCCAAGCAGGGCACATCAGAGGAGAGTAGAACGAAGAGGACCATAGGACGCCTGTGTAGAGTACGAAAGTCAAAGGTATCCCAACCACACCGACAAACCTAACCTAACCAAACGTACACCACCAAAAGGTAACGCGCCGCGGATGTTATTTCTGGAATTTGCCAGAGCAAAGCTGGGAATATTTGATCACAGTAGAGCGTAGATATCCACCGAATAGCAGCGTACAGCACAAAAGTCAAGGCCATCCTGTCCCAACCTAGCCAAACATAGCACAAAGGAACGTAGAGTACATAAACCTAACGGGACGAGAACAATATTGCTGACCTCCCCAGAGTCAAGCAGAGCATCCTAGAGCACAGTAGACCGCAGAAATCCGCCGCATTGAAGTTTAAAGCTGAAAAGTAGGAGGTATCCTGACCAAACGTGACCTGTCCTAACCAAACGTGCCTAGCCCACAATTGCTGGCCTCCACATTGCAAAGCAGCGCATGTTAGTCGATAATATAACGCAGAGGTCCACGGGACGGCGGTGTATGGTACGAAGGTCAAGGACATCCCAAACTAACCAAAACAAACATAACCTAACCAAACGTAATCCGACTCAACCGAACGTACCGCGACCGCTATTGTTGACCTCCACAGGTCCATGCAGGACATATTAGAGGAGAGTAGGGTGAAGAAATCCATATAATCGCAGTGTATATCAGAAAAATCGAAGCTATCCAGATCTTACTATGCTAACAGAAACTAACCTAACGCAACCTAACTCAACCTAGCATGCCGCGGCCAGAATTTCTGGCCACCCCAGAGCAAGGCAGAGAATATTAGAGCACAGTAGAGCTGAGAAATCCACAGAAAGCAGCATGTAGCACGAAAGTCAAAGGTACCATATCCTAACCTAACCAATCGCGACACTAGCAAAGGTATCAAAGATCAACCAAACGTGCAGCCGCCTATATTGCTGGACTCCCCAGAGCCATGCGGAGCATATTGGAGGAGAGTAGGGCGCAGAAATACATAGACTCGCAGTGTAATGCCGAAAAGTATCAGATATCCAAACCTAACCCAAAATAACGTAACCCAACCTAACGTAGGCAAACACAACGTAACGTACCGCGATCACTATTGCTGGCCAACACAGGGTCTAGCAGACTAGATTGGAGCACAGCGGAGCCCAGGAATCAACTGAATAGCTGTGTATAGCACGAAAGTCAAAGACACCACAAACAGGCACAAACAAATCTATCCTAACCATACGTAACCGAATTCATCCTAACGCGCCACGGCCACAATTTGAAGCATCCCCATAGCCGAGCAGGATAAACTAGAGCATAGTTGAGCGCAGAAATCCACTGAATAGCAGTGTACAGCACAAAAGTTTAAGCCACTGTAACCAAACATAAACAACTCTAAGCTAACCAAACGTAGCACAACTCAAACAAACCAGCCACGGCCGCTATTGCGGGCCTCCCCAGGGAGAAGCAAAACGTACTAGAGCACAGCGGAACGCAGAAATTCAACGTATAGCTGTGTATATTACAAAAGTCATAGCTATCCAATCCTTTCCTAACCAAGCGTGACGTAATCAAACACAATCTAACTCAGGCTAACGTGCCAATACCTCTATTGCTGCCTTCCACAGATCCAAGCAGAGCATAATACAGGAGAGTAGAGCGCAGAAACACATGGAACCGCAGTGTATGGCAGAAAAGTCGAAGACATCCGAACCTACTCATAGCAAACATAACCAGCCAAACGTATCCTATCCCGACCTAACGTGCCGAGAAGAATATTGCTGGCATCTCCGTTGCCCAGCAGGGCATATTAGAAGAGAATAGAGTGCTGAGGTCTATAGAAAGCGAACGCATAGCACGAAAGTGAATGATATCCCAACCTAACCGAGGCAAACCGAAACTAACAAAGCGTAACCTACCTCAACGTAACACGCCGTCGCCACCATTTCTGGAACTCCCAAAGCAAAGCAGGGAACATTCGATTACAGTAGTGCACAGAAATCCACCGAAAGCCAGTATGTAGCACAAGAGGCAAAGGTACACTATCCTACCCTAACCAATTGTAGCACCACCATGCGTAAGCAAGCTCAACCTAACGTGCCGCCACCACTCAATGCTGGCCTTCCCAGAGCCAGGTAGAATAAATTAGAGGAGAGTAGCGCGCAGAATTCCGTAGGATCGCAGTGTACAGCGGAAGAGTCAAAGGTACCCGAACCTAACACAAACTAACGTAACCTAACCAGTCGCAGCAAAACACAACGTAACGTGCCGCGATAACTATTGCTAGCATCCCCACGGTCTAGCATATTAGAGTGGAGCACCGTGGAGGGAAGGAATGCATCGAACAACTGTGTATAGCATGGAAGTCAAAGCTGACCTGATCAAGCTCGCGCTAACCTAACACGACCGAACGTGACCTATCTCAGCCGAACGTGCTTCCACTGCTTTTGCCGGCCTCCACAGATTCAGGAAAACGATAGTAGGGCGATGTAGAGCATAGAAGTCCTCCGAATAGCGGTGTATAGTATGAAAGTCAGAGGTACCCTATCCAAACCTAATCAATCGTGGCATAAGCGTACGTAACGTAACAGAACGTGATGTGCCCCGAAAGCCATTTCTGGCCTCACGAGAGCTAAGCAGACTATAGCAGAGTAATGTAGGATGTTGGAATCATCCGAATAGCAGTGTATAGCACAAAAGTAAAGGCCATTCGTTCCTAACCTAGCCACGCGTAACCTAACCGAACGCAGCATGTCTCAAACTAGCGTGCCGAGACCACTATTGCTGGCTACCATGGAGCCAAGCAGAACATATTAGATAGCTGCAGAGCGCATATATTCATCGCATAGCAGTGTACAGGAAAATGTCAAATTTATCCCGTCCTAACCTAGCCAAGCATTAACTAAACAAACGTAACATATCTCAACCTAAGGTGCCGCGGCCACTATTCCAGGCGTCCCCGGAAACAGGCAGAGTGTGGTAGCGCTCACTATGGAGCAGAAGTCCATAGAATTGCGGTGAGTAGTACAAAAGTCATTGATATAGCAGCCTAACCCAGCGTAACATAATCAATGCAAACGTAACCTAACACAACTTAACGCGCCGCAACCGCTATTGCTGGCCTCCAAAGAGACAAGCAGAATATACTAGGGCACAGGAGAGGGCAGAAAGCCACCAAACTGCAGTGTACAGCACAAAAGTCGTAGTTATCCTAAACTAACCTAACCTTACCCAAACTAACCAAACGTACACAGACTGAACTGAAAGTGCGGCGACCGCTATTGCTGTCCGTTCCAGCGTCGAACAAAATAAGTTAGAGCAGAGTAGAGCGCGGAAATCCACCGAGTAGCAGTGTATACCACGAAAGCCGTAACCATCCCAACATAACAAAGGGAACGAATCCCAGCCAAACGTAGCATAACTCAACTAAACGTGCCGAGAATACAACTGCTGAGCTCCACAGAGCAAAGCAGAGCATATTAGAGCAATACGAAGCGCACAAATCCACGCAAAAGCTGCGTCTAGCATAAAAGTCGGAACTGTCCTATCCTAACCTAACCAAACGTGGCATAACCAAACGTAACCTATCCAGCCTAACGTGCCGTGGCAACTATTGCTGTCCCCGCCGGAGCCAAGCAGAATATATTACAGCACAGTCCAGCGCAGAAGTCCACCGAATAGCAGCGTATAGCACAAATGTCAATGCCATCCCAACAACACAAAACCTACCCTAACCAAGCCAAGCGTGTCATAACCAAACGTAAAATAATTCAACCTAACGTGCCTACAACACTATTGCTGGCCTCCCCATCGCCGTGCAGAACATATTAGAAGGCACTGGAGATCAGAAATGAATAGAAAGTCAGTGTATAGCAGAAAGGGCAAAGCTATCCAAACTTAACCCATGCTAACATAAAATAACGAAACGTAACCTAACAGAGCCTATCGCACCGCGGTCACTATTTCTGGTATTCCCAGTGCGAAGCAGTGTATATTTGATCACAGTAGAGCGCAGGAATCCACCGAATAGCAATGTATAGCACAAGAGACGTAGCTGTTCTGGCCTAACGTAACCAAACATGGTAGGACCAAACGTAACATAACTCAACCTAACGTGCCGAGGCTACTATTACTGGTCTCCCCAGAGTTGAGGAGGGTGTAGTAGAGCAATGTAGTGCGCAGAAATCCACTGAATAGCAATCTATAGCGCAGAAGTAAATTCAATCCTGTAAAAACGTATCCGAACGTAATATAGACGAACGTAATCTAACCTAACCTAAAGTGCCGGGACCAATGTTGCTGGTCTCCCCAGAGACGAGCAGAATATAGTGGAGCGATGAAGAGCGCAGAAGTCCACCGAGCAGCAGTGTACAAGACAAAAGTCGTAGCAATCCCCTCCAAACCTAGCTAATCGTGACATACGCAAACGTAACGTAAGTCACCCTAACGTACCGCGGCCACTACTGCTGGCCTCCCGGAGCCAACCAGTATATATTAGAGGGCGTAGAACGCAGAAATCCATGGATACGAAGTGTACAGCAGAAAAGTCACAGCTATACGAACCTTGCCAAGAACAACATAACCTAACCAAGCGAAGCCAATATATACTGACACGACCACTATTGCTGGAACCCCAGGTCCAAGAAGAATATGTCAGAGCACAGAAGAGCGCAGAAATCCGCCGAATTGCGGTCTATATCACGTAAGTCAAATCTATTCAAACCTAACCCACATAAACAAAACCCAACCAAACGCAGCATATCGCAAGCTAACGTGCCGGCACCTCTGTTACTAGCCTCTCCAGAGACGAGCAGAGTATAGTGGAGCAATGTAGAGCGTTGGAATCCGCCGAATTGAAGTCTATAGCACAAATGTCAACTCTACCCTATCCTCACCTTTCCAAACGTAACACAAACAAGCGTAACCGAACATAACCCAACGTGCCGAGACCATTGTCGCTGGTTTACCCAGAGGCACGCAGAATTTGCTGGAGTGCAGTAGAGCGCAGAGGTCCACCGAATGGCTGTGTAAAGCACGAAAGTCAAGGATATCCTCTCCGAACCTAGCCAATCGTAACATCACCGAACGTAACATAGCACAGCCTAACGTGGCGCGACCACCATTGCTGGCACCCCCAGGGCCAAGCAGAATATAGTGCGGCACAGTGGAGAGCAGAAATCCACCGAAAAATGGTGTATACCACGAAAGTCAGATATATAGTAAACAAACTCAACCTAACCTAAAATAAGCAAAAGTAACCTAACTCAACCTAACGTCCCACGACCGGTATTGATGGCATCCCTAGATACGAGTTGAGTTTCGTAGAGCATTGTAGAGCGCAGGAATCTACCGAATAGCAGTGTGTGGCAGAAAACTCAAACGTACCCTAACCAAACCTAACGTAACGTAACATAACCAAGGTCTACACACCTCAGCCTCAGGTGCCGAGAACACCATTGCCTGTCTCTGCAGAGCCAAGCAGAATACAATAGAGCAAAGTAGACCGCACTGATCCAACGCATTACAGTTTACAGCACAAAAGTCAAAGGTATCCTAACCTAACTCAATCGAACGTAACACAACCAAACGTAAACAAACTCAACCTAACGTACCTAGACCACTATTGCTTGCCTCCCCGACGCCGGCGGAGCATATCAGAGCAGAGTGGGGCGCAGAAGTCCATTGAATGGCAGTGTATAGCACAAAGATCAAAGATATCCTAATGAAACCGAAACAACCCTAACCTAGATATTTAGTGTCTCTTATAGCAAAAGGAACCAGAGTTCGCTATTGTTGTTTCAGGCCGGGCCTATTACAACGGTGACAGTTTGAAACCACTGCCAGGGGTGGCGCCCACACCCGGAGGTGCGCGGGCACCAAGCATGGAAGAACCCCCTCGACATCAGTGAAGAATCATCTGAGGAGCTGACCGTCCGATACAGGAGGTGACCCTCTTAGCCGTCACCCCCCTGATCCGGCACTATCGCACCAAATCAGGGGCGCGACGTTTCCAGCGAGGGCCAAGAGGATGCGGGGTCACCAGCATAAAGCTCGGTCACTTGCCGGTTCGCGAATACTAGGTATCCGCGAAAGTTTAGCGGACGAGTAGACGCACTGCTTCCCGCTCCGGTGCAACTGTCTTCATAATACTCAGCGCCTGCGTTACCGTTGCGGTTTATGCACCTGGGTACGTCTATGCCTTAAGTGATGTTTGAAGGTCGTAGCTGGTATGTAGATGGCGGTCTATGTTGTTTTGTACTATGGTCTTGCTCTTCGCGTTTGGTGAATGTTATATTGGCTACGTTGCTGAGGTAAATAAAGGTGTCTCGTTTAACTAGGTCCTTAAGTTCGCAGGGCCGCGAGATGTCCTTTTCCTTTAGACTCTTTATGATCTCATCCTATTCTTGGTTTATCTCCTGACACTGGAATATAATGCGGTCCACTGTGTCTGCCATTCCGCAGGAACACATACCATTATCAATGTTTCGAAGAGCTTTAAGCTTGTTCCCTGTGCTTCCATGTCTTGAGAGCAGCTGCGTGGTATAATGGTTAGACTTTAACCATGTGGCATTTAACCTATCCTGTACGTTATCGAAGAACGCGTAAGTCAGTCGTCCCTTTTCTGACGCCGTCCAACGATTTTGCCATTCAGCTGTTATTTCTCTCCCCAGGCTCTTTTTCAGGGCCCTGAAGGTGTATACCACGAAAGTCAGATATATAGTAAACAAACTCAACCTAACCTAAAATAAGCAAAAGTAACCTAACTCAACCTAACGTCCCACGACCGGTATTGATGGCATCCCTAGATACGAGTTGAGTTTCGTAGAGCATTGTAGAGCGCAGGAATCTACCGAATAGCAGTGTGTGGCAGAAAACTCAAACGTACCCTAACCAAACCTAACGTAACGTAACATAACCAAGGTCTACACACCTCAGCCTCAGGTGCCGAGAACACCATTGCCTGTCTCTGCAGAGCCAAGCAGAATACAATAGAGCAAAGTAGACCGCACTGATCCAACGCATTACAGTTTACAGCACAAAAGTCAAAGGTATCCTAACCTAACTCAATCGAAGGTAACACAACCAAACGTAAACAAACTCAACCTAACGTACCTAGACCACTATTGCTTGCCTCCCCGACGCCGGCGGAGCATATCAGAGCAGAGTGGGGCGCAGAAGTCCATTGAATGGCAGTGTATAGCACAAAGATCAAAGATATCCTAATGAAACCGAAACAACCCTAACCTAGATATTTAGTGTCTCTTATAGCAAAAGGAACCAGAGTTCGCTATTGTTGTTTCAGGCCGGGCCTATTACAACGGTGACAGTTTGAAACCACTGCCAGGGGTGGCGCCCACACCCGGAGGTGCGCGGGCACCAAGCATGGAAGAACCCCCTCGACATCAGTGAAGAATCATCTGAGGAGCTGACCGTCCGATACAGGAGGTGACCCTCTTAGCCGTCACCCCCCTGATCCGGCACTATCGCACCAAATCAGGGGCGCGACGTTTCCAGCGAGGGCCAAGAGGATGCGGGGTCACCAGCATAAAGCTCGGTCACTTGCCGGTTCGCGAATACTAGGTATCCGCGAAAGTTTAGCGGACGAGTAGACGCACTGCTTCCCGCTCCGGTGCAACTGTCTTCATAATACTCAGCGCCTGCGTTACCGTTGCGGTTTATGCACCTGGGTACGTCTATGCCTTAAGTGATGTTTGAAGGTCGTAGCTGGTATGTAGATGGCGGTCTATGTTGTTTTGTACTATGGTCTTGCTCTTCGCGTTTGGTGAATGTTATATTGGCTACGTTGCTGAGGTAAATAAAGGTGTCTCGTTTAACTAGGTCCTTAAGTTCGCAGGGCCGCGAGATGTCCTTTTCCTTTAGACTCTTTATGATCTCATCCTATTCTTGGTTTATCTCCTGACACTGGAATATAATGCGGTCCACTGTGTCTGCCATTCCGCAGGAACACATACCATTATCAATGTTTCGAAGAGCTTTAAGCTTGTTCCCTGTGCTTCCATGTCTTGAGAGCAGCTGCGTGGTATAATGGTTAGACTTTAACCATGTGGCATTTAACCTATCCTGTACGTTATCGAAGAACGCGTAAGTCAGTCGTCCCTTTTCTGACGCCGTCCAACGATTTTGCCATTCAGCTGTTATTTCTCTCCCCAGGCTCTTTTTCAGGGCCCTGACATCTTCCTTTTCAGGCGGCTTTTGTCCTGGAACAAATTGGAAATTCCCCATGTTAGCTGCAATAATATGTTTGATGTCGTACCCCGAAATTAGACAGAAGTAACCTAACTCGATCGAACGCGCCGAGGACACATTTCCTCGCCTTCCAAGAGGGAAGCAGATTATATTAGATCACAGTAGCGCGCAGGAGTTCACCGAATATCAGTGCATAGCACAAAAGCCAAAGCCATCCAAACCAAACCTGACCTGACCTAATCTTACCAAGCATTGAATAACTACACCTAATAGCCTGAGACCTCTATTTCTGGCCTCCTCAGAGCCAAGCAGAACATATTAGAGCATAGTAGGGCGCAGAAGTCCGTCGAATAGCTGTGTATAGCACAAAAGTCAAAGCCATCCTAACCAAATCTAACCTAACCTTACATAGACCAACGTAACGTAACCCAACCTATCGTGACGTGACCACTATTGCTGGCCTCCAGAAGGTCGAGCAGAGTATAGTAGAGCAATGTAGAGAGCACAGATCCAACGAATGGCTCTGTACAGCACAAAACACAAAGCTATCCTCTCTTAACCTCAACAATCGTAGTACAAACAAACGTTACATAACAAGGGGTAACATGCCGAGACCACTGTTGCTGTCCTCCCCAAGTCAAGCAGAGCATATGAGAGTGTAGCGGAGCGCAGAAGCCCACCGAATAGCAGTGCATAGCACAAAAGTCAAATCTATACTATCCTAACCTCGCCGAAACTTACGTAGCCAAGCGTGCCGTGACATAACCTAACGTGACGCGACCACAATTCCTGGCGTCCACGAAGACAAGCAGAGGGTGATAGCTTACAGTAGGGAGCAGAAGTCCATAGAATTGCCGTGAGTAGCACAGAAGTCAAAGTTGTCCAAACCTAACCCAAAGGAACCAAACCTAAGCAAACGGAACATAAGTCAACTTATCGTGCCGTGTCCAATGTTGCTGGCAACGCCAGAGCCACGCAGAACGTATTAGACGAGAGCAGGGCGGAGAAATGTACAGTATCTCAGTGTACAACAGAAAAGTCAACGATATCCAAACCTAACACAGACCAACGTAGCCTAATATAACGTAAACAAATTTACCATAACGTGCCCCGAGCACTATTGCTGGCATCCCGAGCGCCAACCGGAGTACAGTAGATCAGTGTAGAGCGCAGAAATTCACCGAATAGCAGGGTACTGCGCAAAAGTCAAAGTTATCCTATCGCAACCTAACAAAACGTAGCTTAACCGAACGTAACATAACTCAACCAACGTGCCGAGACCATTATTACCGCCCTCCTCAGAGCAAAGCAGAGCATACAAAAGGAGATGTGAGCATATAGATTAGCACAGCATACCATGGCATACCATAGAATAGCAGTGCAGAGCACAGTATTCGTAGCTACCATATCCGAACGTAATCAAACGAAACATTGCAGAACGTAGCAAAGCTCCACCTAGCGTGCCGATAACACCATTGCTGGCACCTCCAGATCCAAGCAGAATATAATAGAGGAAAGTAAATCGCAGTAATCCACCGCATTGCAGTGTATAGCAGAAATGTCAAAGGTATCCTAACCTAACATTACCAAGCATAACAAAACCAAACGTGACCTCTCCAAACCCAACGTGCCTAGACCACTACTGCTGTCCCCCCATCTCTAAGCAGAGCATATTAGAGGAGAGTATAGCGCAGACGTCCATAGAATGGAAGTGCTCAGCACAGAAGTCAGAGATCTCCGAACTGAACCCAAAGAAACCTAACCTAACCAAAAGTAGCCTAACTCAGCCTAACCCGATGCGGCCACTATTTCTGTCACCCCAGGGCAAAGCAGAGAATATAGCGTCACGTTAGAGCGCAGAAATCCACCGAATATCAGGATATAGCACAAAAGTCAAAGCTATCATAGACAAACCTAAAATAAGCTAAGCTAAGCAAACGTAACCTAACACAACCTATCGAGACGCGACCGCCATTGCTGGCCTCTCAAAAGTCGGGTAGAGTACATTAGAGCAACGAACACCGCAGAAATCCGCTGAAGTGCAGTGTACGGCCCAAGAGCCTAAGCTCCCCTATCATAACCCAGCCAAATGTAACATAACTTAACGCAACATAACTAAGACTAACGTGCCTAGAACGCTTCTGCTCGCCACCCCATCGTCAAGCAGAGCATAATAGAGGAGAGTGGAGCGCAGAAGTCCATTAAATGTTAGCTTGTAGCACAAAAGTCAAAGACAGCCATACCTAACCCAATCAAGCCAAACCGAGCCAAAAGTAACATGACCTAACCTAACGAGCCGCGACCACTATTGCTCGCCTCGCAAGAGACGAGCCGAGTATAATAGAGCAGTGTAGGGCGTAGAAATCAACCGCATAGCAGTGTATAGCACAAAAGTCGAAGCCATCCTAACCGAACATATCCTAACCCAAGCAAACCAAACGTAGCATAGTTGAACCAAACGTGCAGCTACCACTATTGCTGTCCTCCCCAGGGCAAGAAGAATATATTAGAGCACAGTAGAGCGCAAGTATCCACCGAATAGCAGTGCACAGCGTAAAAGTCAAAGCTTCCCTATGCTAACCTAACCACATCTTACGCATCCATACGTAGCATGACAAAACCTAGCGCGCCGCGACCACCATTCTTGGCTTCCCAGGAGACAAGCAGAGTGTTACACCGCACAGTAGAGCGTACAGGACCAGAGAATAGCAGTGTGGAACACACAAGTCAAAGTTAACCCAACCCAACCAAGCACAACCGATCATGACCAAACGCATTCGAACTAAACCTTACGTGGCGCGAACACTATTGCTGGACACAACAGGCCCAAACAGATCAGAGTAGAGCACATTAGAGATCAGGCAACCATCGAATAACTGGGTATAGTGCGAAAGTCTCAGCTATCCGTACCAAACATAGCCTAACATGACCTTCCCAACCGTAACACAGTTCCACCTAACGTACGGCGACCACTATTGCTGGCCTCCCGAGAGTCGAGCTGAGTATAGTAGAGCAGAATAGAGGGAGGAGATCCACCGAGTATTAGCCTATAGTGCAGAAGTCAACTCCACCCTCTCCTAACATATGCAAACGTAATATATGCGAACGTAGCATGTCATAACCTAACGCACCGAGACCACTGTTGCTGGCCTCCCTTGAGGCAAGCAGAATGTTCTGGAGCACAGTGGAGCGCAGAAAGCCACCAGGTATCGGCGTATAGCACAAAAGTTAAAGAAGTCATAACCCATCCCGTCCTAACCTAACATAACCTAAAGCAGACTAACTAAACCTTGAGTGCCGAGTACACTACCGCTTGGCTCCCTATCGTCATGCAGAGCATATTAGCGGAGACAAGAGCGCCGAAATCCATAGAATCGCAGGGTATGACAGAAATGGCAAAACAACCCATACTTGTCCCAAACAAACGTGACCAAGCCAAACGTGACCTATCCGAAGCGAACGTGCCGCGGCCATCATTTCTGGAATTCCCAGAGCAAGGCAGGGCATATCAGAACAGAGTAGAGCGAAGAATTCCACCGAATAGTAGTGTACAGCGCAAAAGTTAGAGCACACCTTTCCTAACCTAACCAAGCATACCACAGCCGAACACAACATAACTAAGCCTAAAGTGCCTAGGTCACTATTGCTGGCCTCGCCAGCTTCAAGCGGAGCATATTAGAGCAAAGCGGAGCGCAGAGATCCACCGAATGGTGGTGTGTAGCGCAAAAGTCAATACTATCGTATCCTAACCTATCAAAACGTAACATAGACAGACGCAACGTAACCAAAACTGGCATGCCACGTCCGCTGTTACTGGCCTCACGAGAGATACCCAGAGAGGAGCAGAGCAACGTAGAAAGCTGAAATTGTCCGAACAGCAGTGTTTAGCGCATAAGTCGAAGCTATCCTAACCAAGCCTATCCAAACCTAGCATAACCAAATGCAACATAGCACAAGCTAACGTGCCTGGAGCACTATTCCTTGCGTCCGCAGAGCAAAGCAGAATATACAAGAGCAATGGACAGCGCAGTAATCCACCGCATTGGAATGTGTATCACAGGAGACAAGAATATCCTAACCTAACCTGTTCCAAAAGTTACATAGCCCAACGTAGCCTAACTAAACATAACGTGCCGAGAATACCATTGCTGTCCTACCCAGGGCAAAACAGAACATACTGGAGAACAGTAGATCGCAGAATTCCACCGGACATCAGTTTATAGCACGAAAGTCAAAGTAATCCGAACCTATCCCAGAGTAATATGTCCTAACCAAACGTAGACCAACTCTACCTAACGTGCGGAGACCACAATTACAGGCCTCCCTGGGGTCGATGAGAATATAGTAGATCAATGTAGTGCGAAGAAATCCAGCGGACAGCAGTCTATAGAACGAAAGTAAGTTATAACCTATAATAAAATAACCAAACGTAGAGTAAACAAACGTAGCGTAACTCTACCTAGCGCTCCGTGACCACTATTGCTGACCACCCCATAGACGAATAGAGTAAAGTAGGGCACTGTAGAGAGCAGAAATGCACCCAATAGCAGTTTGTGGCGCAAAAGTCGAAGCTATCCTATCCCAACATAACCAAGCGCAGCATAACCGAACGTAACATAACTCTGCCTAACATGCCGAGGCAACTACTGCAGGCCCCACTATATCCGAGTTGAATATACTAGAGCAGAGTGGTTCGGGAACCAACAGAATAGCGATGTATTGCACAGAAATCAAAGAAATCATTACATAACCTGACTTATCCTAATCAGTCCAAACGTGTACTAACTAAACCTAACAAGCCGAGCCCAATATTGCTGGTCTCCCCATCGCCAATCAGGACATATTGGAGGACTGTAGAGAGAAGAAGACCATAGAATGGCAACGAAGTGCAGAAGAGTCACAGATATTCTAACAAAAGCCAGGGTAGCCTAACCTAAAGAAAACATAACCTAACACAACCTAACGTACCGAGACCACTATTGCTGGCCTCCGCGGAGACGACCGGAATACGCAAGAGCACAGCGGAGCGCAGAAAGCCACCGCATGGCTGTTATATCAGGATAGTCAAAGATATCCTGACCAAAACCAGCCTAGCCTAACCTAACCTAACGAAACTTAACTCAAAGTAGCGTGCCTAGACCACTATTCCTGACCTCCACAGAGACAAACGGATACTAGTAGAGTAACGCATAGCGCAGATGTCGACCGAACAGCGGTGTATAGCAGAAAAGTCGAACCAACACAAACCAAAATTGACCCAACCTAACGTAACCATACGTACGATAACGCAGCCTAACGCGCCGCGACCATCATTACCAGGTCACCAGGGACAAGCAGATTGCGGTGGAGCTCATTAGAGCGCAGAAGTTCATAGAATAGCAGTGTTGAGCACAAAAGTCGAAGCTGTACAAACCAGACCCAACCCAACCAAACCTAACCAAACGTATTCTACCACAACCTATCGTGCGGAGACCACTATTGCTGGACCACCGGTGCCAAGCAGAATATCTGCGAGCACAGTAGGGCGCAGAAATTAACCGTATAGCATTGTATAGTGCAAAAGTCAAAGCTATACCTCCACACCTTACCAAACATAACGTAAACAAACGTAACCTGACTCATCCTAACGCGCCGAGACCATTATTACTGTCCTCAACAGAGTCAGCCGTAATCCACTAGAGCACAATAAAGTGCAGTAATACACCGCATGCAGAGTATATCACAAAGTGGTGGTTATACTAACCTAACGAGTTCTAACCTAACATAATCGAACGTAGCCTAACTCAACATAAGGTGGTGAAACGTATTAGAGGAGAGGAGAGCGCGGATGCCCATATAACCTCAGTGTGTGGCACAGAGGTCAAAGCAACCCTATACTAACCTAACCGAGCGTATTGCAACAATACATTGCCTAACATAATCTATCGTGCCGGAACCACTATTACTGGCCTCCCCAAAGCCGAGCAGAATTTAGCATAGCACAGTAGAGCGTAGAAATCCGCTTCATTGCAGCGGACAGTACATTAGTCGAAAGCATCCGAACATTACCTGGCATAACCTAACCAAACCGAACGTGACCTAACCAAACCTAACGTGCAGCGAACTCCATTGCTGACCTCTCTGGAGCCAAGCAGAATATACTAGGGCACAGTTGAGCGCAGAATGCCGCCGCATTGCTGCGTAAGGTACAAAAGTCAAAGATATCCTAACCCAACCTGTCTTAACCCAACCTAACCAAACGTAGACTAACTTATCGTATCGTGCCGAGTACACTATTGCTGGCATTCCCGTAGCCATGCTGAACATATTAGAGCACAGTAGAGCGCAGAAATCCGCCCCAATGCTGTTTAAAGCATGAAAGACAAAGATAACCTAACCGAACCTCTTTTTTTTCACGTGGGGGAATCTTCCAAAGATACCCAGGCCCCTCAGGGGAGGGGCGGGGTTATGTGGGATTTTTACCCACTGAAACCCCCCACGATGGCCAGCCCTTCGCATTTCGGTGCGCCTCAGACTTCGTGGCGTCGCAATTGCCAGGACGACCACGCGACGAAGCCGCAGCTCCCTCCTGGCGCGACGGGGAGCCACACCCGAAACGATCATGTCCATGCGCCCGAGACGGGTCCATTACAGGCACACACAACACGCATACCACGGCACCGCAATGCACGCGTTCCCTGCGGACGCCGCGGGAATATCACGCGGCGCCGCGCGCCCGGATCACGGTCTCTCGAACATTCGGGCTCCTACACGCCAAACCGTGGTCACCCTGACCTTGGTTACAACGGAAGAGAGAGACGGTCTCCCCGGCCGTATGTACACGGTCGCTCGCGAAGGCGGTGGTCTAACGCGTTAACACATCCGGCAGTACGCGCACCGCCCACCGGTGCCGCGCTTGCAGCCACCGCCGCCCTACGGGCAAGGAGCACGCGCAACGCTCGCGGACTATCTCCGCGGCCTCCTTCTGTAACATAACCGCCTCGCGGAAGGAGGCTTCCGCACGGCACGCACCTAAGCTCTCCGTCAACCGCGCCACGACGACGGAGAGTGAAAGGTCCCGACTCACCACGCGACAAAGTATCCGGCGCTCGCGAGCCCACGCCGGACATTCCTTTAGCGTGTACTGCGCCGTGTCCCTACCTCCCCGCAGTGATGACACCGCGGCTCATGTTCCCGCTCGATACGACACAGCTACCCCCCGAATCACCCGTGCTCGGTTAGCACCTGTGTCAGGCGGAAAGTGTGCCGGCTGCCGCTGCGCTTCCATGCATCCAGCACGGGGTGCACAGTCTTGACCGCCCGATGCCGCCGGCTGCTCGACTTCCTGGGCCCAGCCCACAAGGCGGTCATCACGATCTGTCGGTCCCTTCGCCTCAACGAAACGGCCCCTTCTTCAGGAGCACCGCCGCCGTCAGCGTGTAGGAATCCCTAGGTACGCCCCCCCCTCTCCGATTGCAGTTCGATGGGCGGAACACACACCAGGACCATCGCCGCCTTGCGGGATATCGTGCGGTAACCGCGCAAGTCCCTGATCTCCATCCTGCCAGCGAATCGCCGGAGATTCGCCAGACTGCGCGGACTAGCGACCAGGTCGCGTGCCCAGGTCGGAGGCCTGTAAAGTGCCACCGAGCGAATGACTCCTGTGTAGAGGCAGCGCACCCTCCCGTCTGGACCACCCAGGTTGGGTAGCGGGCGACGAAGTGCCCCCGTCATACATTCCAGGCGTGGTTCCAGCGCGAGGAGATGCTCGTCGAACTTCCAGTGGCTATCGAGGAAGAGATCGAGATATTCCATCCGGTCCGGTACCTCGACCGCGACGATCCCCACGCGCATCAGGGACCTTGCCGGCTTCCCGTGGTACCGATGGTAAAGCCACATTGCCCCGGTCCTCTCGGGGGGTCCTAACCGAACTTGTACTAACCTGAACTGACCAAGTGCCGCCTGACTCAACGAAACGTGCCGATACCACTATTGCTGGCCCTCCAGGAGCGATGCTGGACATATTAGAGCACAGCATACCGCCGAAGTTCACCGAACGGCAGTACCGCACAGAAGTCAAAGCTATCCTCTCCTACCCTGACCAAACGTGAAATGACCAAACGTAGCTTAAACCAATCTACCGTGCCGGGCAAACCATAATGGCCTCAAGACAGCAGTGCAGAGTATAGTAAAGCACAGTAGAGCGCAGAAATCCATCGGTAGCAGTGTATACCACGAATGTCAGTGATGCCCAAACCTACACCGAACTGACGTATCCTAACAGAACGTAACGTAACTCAACCTGTCGTGTAACAGCCACTATTTTCTGCCTCCACATAGGCGAGCAGAGCATCGTAGTGCAATGTAGAGTTAAGAAATATGTCGGGTAGCAGTGTGAAGCACAAAAGTCAAGGTTATCCTATCTTAACATAACAAAACGCAACACAACCGAACGGATGCTAACCGAACCTAACGTGCCTAGACCACAATTGCTGGCCTCTCCAACGCCAAGCTGAACATACTAGAAGAGAGTAGAGCACAGAAGTCCATATAATGGAAGTGTATGGCGGGAAAGTCAATGCCACCCATACCTGACTCAAACTAACCAAACATAGCCAGACGTAACCTAACTAATATTGACTCGCCGAAACCACTATTGCTGCCGTCCACAGAGCCAAGCGGGACATATTAGAGCACAGGAGAGCGCAGGATTCGACCGAATGGCAGTGTACAGCACAACAGTCAGGGCTATCCTCTGCATGCCTGACCAATCGTACCATACCCAAACGTATTATAACACATCCTAAAGAGCCGCGACTGCTATTGCTGGCTTTCCCGGAGCCGGGCAGTGTATAGTAGAGTAATGTAGGTTGCAGGAATCCACTGAATAGCAGCGTATAGCGCAAAAGTTAATGTAACCCTCTCCAAAGCTAGTCAAACTTAACAAAATCAAGCGCAAACTAACTCAGACTAACGTGCCGAGACTGTTACTGCTGGCATACCTATAGCCAAGCAGAATATACTAGAGCACCGCAGACCGCAGATGTCCGCCGGATAGCAGTGCACAGCATCAAAGTCAAAGCCATCCTGGTCAAACTTAGCCAAACCTAACCTAACCAAGCGTAATATAGCTAAACCAGACGTGCCACGACCGCTTTTGCTGGCCTCCCGAGAGGCGAGCAGGGGCTAGTAGAGCAATGCAGTGCGCATGTGCCGACTTAATAGCAGCGTATAGCGCAAAAGTCAAAGCTATACTAACCAGACATATTCGAACGTAGCCAATCCATGCGCAACATAGCACAAACCTGCGTGCCGAAGCCACCATTGCTGCCCACCCGAGAGCATAGCAGAACATACTATAGCACAGTAGAGCGCAGAAATTCAGCATATAGCAGTGAATAGCCCAAAAGTCAAAGCTAACCTATCCTTACCTGACCAAACGTAAAGTAGCCAAACGTAGCCTAACACGTCCTAACGTACCGAGAACACTATTGCTCGCCACCGGAGCGTCATTCACAGCATGTTACGGCACAAGAGAACGCTGAAATCTACCGAATAGCAGTGTATAGCACAAATGCCAAAGCTACCATGAACAAACCAAACCAAACATATCATAGCCGAACGTAAAATAACTCTACCAAACGTGCGGAGACCAATACTGCTTGCCACCGCAGTGTCAAGCAGAATGTACTGGAGCAGAATAGAGCGTCATAATCCACCGCATTGCTGTGTAATGCACAAAAGTTGAAGATAACCTAGACTAACCTGTCCTAACCTAACCTAACCAAACGTAACATAACGAAACGCAACGTAAGTCAGCCTAACGTGCCGAGCGCACTTCTGCTGGCCTCCCCATAGCCTAGCAGAATATACTAGAGCACAGTTGAGGGTAGTAATCCACCGAATTGCAGCGTGTAGCACAATGGTCATCCAATAGCTGTCCAATCCAATCCAGGCCAAACGTAACGTAACCGCACGTAACATAACTCAGCTAAACGTACCGAGACCACTATTACTGTACTCACCGGAGCCAAGTTGAATATACTTGAGGGGAGTAGTGCGCTGGATATATAATGGCATTGCATAGCACAGTAGTCAAGGCGAACCTATCCTAACATGACCATACGTAGCATAACCGAAAGTAGCTTATCCCAACATAAAGTGCCAGGGACACTATTGCTTGCCTTCCCAGAGCCAAGTAGAATATCCTATAGCACAGTAGAGTGAAGGAATCCTCCGAATATCAGTGTATACCATGAAAGCCAAGTCTGCCCAAACCCAACCGAAACAAACGTAACGCAACAAAACGTAGCTTAACACTCGATAATGGGCAGCGACCGCTATTGCTGGCCTCCCCAGGGTCGGGCAGTGTACAGTAGAGCAACAAAGGGTGGAAAAATTCAAAGCAAAGCAGCGTACAGCACAAAAGCCGAAGTGATCCTATCCTAACCCATCCAAACTTAATATAACCGAACAAAACTCATCTGAACCTGACGTGCCGCGGGCACTATTGCTGGCTTCCAAAGAGCAAAGCAGAACACATTAGAACGGAGTGCAGCGCAGAAGTACACCGAATACCAGTGTACAGCACAAAAGTTAAAGGTATCCTAACCAAACTAAGACTAACCCAACCTAAGCGAGCGTAACATGACTCAACATGACGTGCCGAGGCCACTAATTCTGGCCATCCCAGAGCCAAGCTGAAAACATTAGAGAGCATTAGGGCGCATAAATCCACCCGATATCAGACAATAGCACTAAAGTCAAAGCTATCCTCTAATAACATAGCCAAACGTAACATAACCAAACGAAGCCTAACTAAACCAAACGTGCAGCGTCCACTCTTGCTGGTCTTCCCAGTGACAAGCTGAAAGCATTAGTGCAACGCAGGTCGCAGTAATCCACCTAAAAGCATACTATAGCGCTAAGGTCATACAATATCTCCTGAACTAATCAATCGTGACATAACGAAACGTAACGTATCTCAACCGAACGTTCCGCGGCCACTATAGCTAGCCTCCCCAGAGCCATGCAGGACACATTATAGGGGAGTAGAGCGCAGGAATCCATAGAATCGCAGTGTATATCAGAAAAGTTAAAGCTACCCAAACCGAACCCATACCAACAGGACATATCCAAACATAGCATAACTCAAGTCAACGTTACGATACCACTATTTCTGCCCTCCCCACAGCATAGCAGGGCATACTAGAGCGCAGTAGAACGCAGAAATATACCCAATAGTAGTGTTCAGCACAAAAGTTGAAGCTATCCTGTCCAAACATAGGTTGATTCAACCTAACCGAACGTAACCTGACACAGCATAGAGTGCCGAGAACTACATTGCTGTCCTTCCCGGAGCCAAGCCGAAGGCATTAGAGCACTGTAGGGCGCAGAAATCAACCTAATATCAGACTATAGCGAATATGTCGAACTTCCTCTCCAAACCTAACCAATCGTGACATAAGCGTACGTAACCTAACTCATCCTAACGTGCCGCGACCTGTATTTCTGGCCTCCGCAAAGCCAAGCAGTACTCACTATTGCAGAGTAGAACGCAGAAATCCATAAAATCGCAACGTACATCGGAAAAGTTAAAGCTACCCAAACCTAACCCAAGCTAACAGAACATACACAACACAGCCTAACCCAAACTAACGAGCCGAGACAGCTATTGTTGCCCTGCCCAGAGCGAAGCAGGACATACTACAGCACAGTAGAGCGCAGGAATTCTTCGAACAGTAGTGTACAGCACAATGGCTGAAGCTACATTTATCACGTTTATCCTCACCCAAATTAACCGAACGTAGCACGTCTCATCATAACGTGCCTAGACAGCTATTGCTGTCCTTGCCAGAGCTAAGCTGAAAATATTATATCGCTGTAGGGCGTAGGAATCTACCTAATGGTAGGCTATGGCACTAAAGTCAAAGCTAACCTCTCGTAACGGAACCAATCTTAATGTAACTGAACGTAAGCTAACTCAGCCAAACGCGCCGCGACCTCTATTGCTGGCCTCCCCGGATACCAGCAGGGCGTACCAGAGCAAAGTAGAACGCAGAAATACACCGAATATACGCGTACAGCATAAAAGTTGGAGCTGCCCTGACCAAACTTAGGCTGACCCAAACTAACCGTACGTAACCTCACTCGACATAACGTGCTGAGACAACTTATGCTGGCCTTCGTAGAGCCAGGCTGACAATATTGGAGCACTGTAGGGCGCATAAATCAACCTATTATCAGACTCTAGCGCATAGGTCGATCTACCTCTCCTAACCTAACAAATCGTAACCCTAACAAACGTAACCAAATCCAACCAAACGTGCCGCCACGACAGCTGCTGGCCACGCCACAACCTAACAGCACATATTAGAGGAGTGTAGGGTGCAGAAATCCATAGAATCGCAGTGTACAGCAGCAAAGTCAAAGATACCGTAAGCAAACCCAAACCATCAAAACCTAGCCTAACGCAGCAGAGCTCAACGTATCGTGCTGCGACCACTATTCCTGGCCTCCGCAGGGTCTAGCAGATTAGAGCAGAGCACAGCGGAAGGCAGGAATCCTCCGAGAAGCAGTGTACAGCGCGAATGTCAGAGCTACCCTAACCAAACATAGCCTAAGCTAATCTGGCCCAGTCTGAACCACGAAGGTCAAAGCAATCCATGCATAAGCCAGGCTAACATAACATAAACAAACGTAGCGTTACTCAACGTAACGTGTAGAGACCACTATCACTTGCCAACCCATAAAGGAGAAGAGGACAATAGGGCACCGTAGAGTGCAGAGATCCACCGGATATCGGTGTATAGCACAAAAGTCAAAGCTTTCCAATCCTAACGTAACCAAGCGTAGCCTAATTCAACCTAACGTGCAGGGGACGCCATTGCTGGCCTCCCCAGGGTCTAGCAAATTAGAGTACAGCACAGGGGGGGGGGGGGCAGGAGTCCATTGAACAACTGTGTATAGCACGATAGACAAAGCTAGCCGGACCAAGCATAACATAACCCAATCTATCCAAACGTAACCTAGCTATATCTAACCTGCTTCGACCGCTATTGCTCTCATCCCGAGAGTCGAGCAGAGTATAGTAGAGTAATGTAGAGTGCAGAAATCGACTGAATGGCCGTGTATAGCGCAAGAGTCGAAGGTAGCCTATCCTAACCTATACAAACGTAACATAATGAATCGTAGCCTAACTTATCCTAACGTGCGGAGGACACTATCGCTGCCCCCCCCCCCCAGAGCCAAGCAGAACACACTAGAGTACAGTAGAGCGCAGAAAGCCACCAAATAGCAGTGTATAGCACAAAAGCCAGAGATATCCTAACCTAACATGACCTAGCCTAACCCAACCAAACGTAGAATAACTAATCTTAACGAGCAGAGACCTCTGTTGCAGGCCCATCCATAGCCATGCTATAGATATTAGAGCAGTGCAGAGCGCAGAAATAGCCCGAATAACATTGTAAAACGCAAAAGTCAAAGCCATCCTTACCAAACCTAACGAAACCTATCCCAACGGAACATCATGTAACCTAACCTAATTGGCCGCAACCAGAATTGCTGCCCTCCACAGGGCCAAGTTGAACATATTAGAGGTGAGTAGAAGGCAGAAGTCCAAAGAACCGCAGTGAACATCAGAAGAATCTAAGTTACCCGTGCCTACCCCAAGCCAATATAGCATAACCAAACATAGCCTAACTCGACAGCGTGCCGCGATCACTATTGCTGGACACACCATGGCGGAGCAGAATATAGTAGAACACAGGAGAGACTAGAAATCCACCGAATATCAGTGTGCATCACGAAAGTCATATGTACCCGATCCTAACCCTAGCTAACGTAACGTAGTCGAAATTACCCTAACTCAACGTAGCGTGCCGGGACCGTTATTGCTGACAACCCAGTGCCAGGCAGAGCATATTAGGGCACAGTAGGGCGCAGAAAACCACCGAACAGCAGTGTACAGGATAAAAGACAAATCTGCCCTAGCCTAACCTAGACAAACGTACCACAACCGATCGTAACAGAACACAACCTAACGTACCTAGACCACAATTGCAGACCTCCCCAGAGTCCAGCAGAGTATAGTAGAGCAATGTGGAGCGTAGAAATCCACAGAATAGCGGTATATAGCACATAAGTCTTAACAACCCCGACCTAACCTAACCAATCGTAACAGTGCAAGGCGTAGCCTAACAGAGCACATCGTGCCACGACCACTACTGCTGGCCTCCGCAGGTTCGAGCAGGGTATGTATAAAAGTGCACAGTAGAGCGCAGACAGCCATGCGATATCAGTGTTGAAGACATGTGTCAAAACTGTCCCAACCTAACCCATCCAAGCCTAATCTAGCCAAACGTAACCAACCCATTCCTAACGTGCCGCTACCAGAAGTTTTGGCCTCCACAGAGCCAAGCAGAACATACTAGGGCGCAGCGGACCGTAGGAATCGCCGCATAGCAGTGTATACCACGAAAGTCAAATCCATCCAAACCTGACCCAAACTTACGTAACGTAACCGAACGTAGCATACATAAACCCAAAGAGCCGAGACCACTTCTTCCGGTATCCACAGAGTCGAGCAGAGTATATTAGAGCAACGAAGGGCGCAGAAATCCACCGAATAGCAGTGTATAGCACAAAAGTCAAAGATATCCTAACCCAATTAAACCAAATCTAAACTACCCAAACGTAACTCACACAATCCAAACGTGTCAAGGCCGCTATTGCTATATGCTGTGTGCAGATATCGACCGAACAGCAGTACACTGCACAAAGATCATAGCCATCATAACAGAAGAAAACCAAGCCTAACCAAACCAAGCATAAAATACCTCAATCTAACGTACCGCGACCACTATTGCTGGCCTCCCCAGAGTCCAGCAGAACATATTAGCTCACAGTAGAGCGTCGAATTCTACCGAATAGCGGTGCATAACTCAAAAGCCGAATGCACCCTTACCTAACGTAACTTATCAAAACCTATCATGTCACGAGCGCTACTGCTGGCCTCCTCAGAGTCAAGCAGAGCATAGTAGAGCAACGAAGAGCACCGAAATACTTTGAACCGCAGTGTACAGCAGAAAATTCGAAGCTATCCAGACCTAGCCAGGACTAACGCAACCTAACCGAAAGTACCCTGTCTCAACCTGACATTCCGGGACCACTACTACTTGTTTCCCCACAGCCAAGCAGAGCATAATAGGGTGCAGTGGAGCATAGAAGCCTGCCGAAGGGCAGTGTATACAGCGAAAGTCAAATCTATCCTATCTTAACCCAAGCAAACGCAACGTAGACAAACGATGCCTGCCCCAACCTAACGGGCCGAGACCACTCTCACCGGCCTGCCCAGAGTCGAGCAGAGTGCGGTAGAGGAATGTAGAGCGTAGAAATCTACCGGAAAGCAGTGTATAGCACAAAAGTCAAAGCTATCTTATCCCAAGCCATCCAAACGTAGTATAACCGAATGCTACCTAACATAACCTAACGTGCTGAGAACACTATTGCTGGCCTGCACAGAGACAAGCGGAATATATTAGAGCACAGCAAAGTGCAGAGATCGGCCACATAGAAATGTAAAGCAACAGAGTGGAAGACACCCTAACCTAACCTGACCAAGGCTAACATAACCAAACGCAGCAAGTCCCAGCCTATCGTGCCTAGCCCACAATTGCTGGCATCCGCTATGCCAAGCAGTGCATACTAGAGGAGAGTAGAACGCGGAGCTCGATAGAATGGCAGTGAATACCACTAAAGTCGAAGATATCCCAACTTAACGCAAACAAACCTAACCTACACAAACGTAACACAACAGGAGCTAACGCGCCGCGGCTGCTGTTTCTGGAATTCCCAGAGCAGAGCAGGGAACAGTAGATCACTGTAGAGCGCAAAAATCCACCCGATTGCAGTGTACAGAAAAAATGGTGAAGATAACCTGACCAAACGTTGCCTTATCCGACCTAACCGAACATAACCTCACTCAATGTAACGTGCAGTGGCCACTATTGCAGGAATTTCCAGAGCCGAGCGAAAAATATTACAGCACTAAAGGGCGTAGAAATCCACCTAATAGCAGCCTATAGCACTGAAGTCAAAGCTATCCTCTACGAACCTAACCAATCGCAACATAACCAAACGTAGCTTAACTGAGCCTAACGTGCCGCGACCTCTATTGCTTAACTCCACAGAGCCAAGCAGAGCACACTAGTGGAGAGTAGAACGCAGAAATCCATAGTATCGCAATGTATATCAGAAAAGTCGAAGCTACCCAAACCTAACCGAAACCAACGGGACATAACCAAACATAGCCTAACTCGATCTAGCGTGCCGAGACCGCTATTGCTGCCATCCTCAGCTCCAAGCAGGACGAACTAGAGCACTGCATAGCGCAGATATTCACAGAATAGCAATGTACAGCTCAAATGTTAATGTTCTCTTGACTTAACTTGCCCCAACCCATCCGAACCGAACGTAACCTGACCCAAGTGCCTAGACAACTCTAGCTGCCATTCCCAGAGCCATGCTCAAAGAATTGGAGCACTGTAAAGCGCAGAAATCCACCTAATAGCAGGCTATAGCACTAAGGTCAAAGCTAACTCTCCTAACCTATCCAATCGCGACATAACCAAACGTAACTTAACTCAAACTTAACAGCCGCAACCACTATTGCTGGCGTCCACAGAGTCCAGCGGCACATGCTAGAGGAGATCAGAACGCAGAAATCCACATAATCGCAGTGTATATCAGAAAAGTCGAATCTGCCCAAGCCTAACCCGAACCAACAGAACACAAACAAACATAGCCTGGCTCAACCTATCGAGCCGAGACAGCTATTGTTGCACTTCACAGAACGAAGTAGGACATATTAGAGCACAGTAGGGCGCAGATATCCGCCGAATATCAGTGTACAGCGCAAAAGTTAAAGCTATTGTGACAAAATTTACCCTGACGCAACCTTACCGAACGTAACCCGACACAATATAACGTGCAAAGAACACTATTGCTGGCCTTCGCGGAGCCAAGCCGAAGGCATTACAGCATGCTATGGCGCAAGAATGCACCTAATAGCAGACTATAGCACTGAAGTCAAAGCCATCCTCTCATTGCCTAATCAAGCCTAACATGACCAAACATAAACCAACTCCGCCTAATGTGCCGCGACCACAATTGCTTGTCTCCACAGAGTGAAACGGAACACGCTAGTGGAGGGTAGAATGCAGAAATCCATATAATCGCTGTCTATATCAGTAAAGTAGATGCTACCAAAGCCTAACCCAAACCAACAGGACATAACGAATCGTAGCATGACTCAACCTAACGCGACGACAAAGCTATAGCTGCCCTCCCCAGAACCAAGAAGTGCATTCTGGAACACAGTAGAGCGGAGATATCCAACGAAAAGCAGGCACAGCACAAAAGATAGAGATCTCCTTACCAAACGTAGAACAACCCTACTTAACCGAGCGTACCCTGACTCATCATAAAAGGCCGAGACAACTATTGCTGGCTTTGCCAGAGGCGAGCTGAAGATATTATCGCACAGTAGGGTGCAGAAATCCACCTAATAGCAGACTATAGCACAAAAGTCAAACCTATTCTCCCCTTAGCTACCCAATCGTAACATAACAGAACGTAAGCTGACTCAACCCAACGTGCCGCAACCACTATTGCTGGCCTCCGCAGAGTGAAGCAGAACGCATTAGTGTAGAGTAAAAGGCATGAATCCGAAGAATTGCTGTGTATATCAGGAATGTCAAAGCCACACATGCCTAATCCGAACAATCAGAGCACGACCAAATATATCCTAGGACAACTTATAGTGCCAAGACCGCTGTTGTTGCCTTCGCCTGGGCCAAGTAAGATATACTGCAGCACATTAGAGCGCAGAAGACCAACGAAAAGCAGTGTACAGCACAAAAGTTAAAGGTATCCTAAGCCAACTTATTCTAATCCAACCTAATCGAACGTATCCTGACACAACGTAACGTGCCGACACAACGATTGCTGGCATTCCCAGAGCCAAGCTGAAGATATTAGAGCATAGTAGGGCGCAGAAATTCTTCTAATAGCAGACTATGGGACTAACGTCGAAGCTGTCATCTCCTTACCTAACCAATCTTAAAATAAAGTAACGTAACACAACAAAACCTAACGTGCCGCGAACCCTATTGCTGGCCTCCCCAGAGCCACGCTGAAAATATTGAAGCGGAGTAGGGCGCACAAATCAACCTCATAGCATACTACAGCAATAAAATCAAAGCTGCCCTCTCCTATCCAAACAAAACGTAACATAACAGAACGTAACGAAACTCAACCTAGCGTGCCGCAACTACCATTGCTGGTCTCCCCAGAGCCAAGCAGAACACATTAGTATAGAGTGAAACGCAGCAATCAATAGAACCGCAGTGTACATCGGAAAAGCCAATGCAACGTATGCCTAACCAAAACAAACCGAACACAGCCAAACATAGCCTAACTCAAGCTAACGTGCCGTGAATAGTATTGCTGGCATTCACAGAGCCAAGCAGGACATACTAGAGCAAAGAAGAGCGCAGAGATCCACGGAATAGGAGTGTACAGCACAAAAGTTGAAGCTACCATAGCCAAACTTATCATAACCCAACCTAACCGAACGTAACCTTTCCCAACATAACGTGCCGAGACCACCATTGTTGGTGTTCCCAAGGCCAAGCTTTATATATTAGAGCACTGCAGATCGCAGAGATCCACCTTATGGCTCACTATAGCACTAAATACAATGCTATTTTCTGCTAACCTAACAAATCGTAACATACCCTGAAGTAACTTTACTCAACCTAACGTTCCGAGATCACAGCGGGTGCCCTCCGCAGAGCACAGCAGGACATACTATAGCATAGTAAGGCGCAGATATCCACCGAATAGCAGCATACAGCGCACAAGTTAAAGCTACTCATAAGAAACGTAGCCAGACCCAACATAACCAAACGTAGCCTGACCGATCGTAGGGTACGGAGAATGCTCCCGCTGGCCTTCCCAGAGCCAAGCTGAAAGCTTAAAAGCTTTGTAGGGCGCAGAAATCCACCGAATAGCTGAATATGGAGATAAACTCGAAGCTACCCTCGTCTAATGTAACGAATTGTGACATAACCAAGCGTAACCTATCTCAAACCAACGTGCCGCGACCACAATTGCTGGCATCTCCAGAGGCAACCTGAAAATATTAGTGCACACTTGGGCGCAGAAATCCACCTAACAGCATACCATACCACTGAAGTCAAAGCTACCCTCTCCTAACCTAACCAAACGTAAGATAGTAGAATATATCCTAACCCAACATAACCGAGCCAGACCTCCCAGGGCCAAGCAGGACATACTAGAGAACAGTCGAGCACAGAAGTCCACCGAGGAGATTTGTACAGCACAAAAGTTAAAGCTACCCTGAACGAACTTAGCCTAACGTAAGATAGCCGGGAGTAACTTGTCTTAACATAACGTGCCGAGACCACTATTGCTGTTCTTCCCAGAGCCAAGCTAGAAGCATTAGAGCTCTGCGGGGCGCAGAAATCCACTTAATAGCAGACTATAGCACTAAAGTCAAAGCTATCCTCTGTTAACCGAAGCAATCTTAACAGATCCAAACGTAACGTAACTCAAACTATAGTGCCGCAACCACTATTGCTGGCCGCACCAGGGCCAAGCGGAGCGCACTTGCGCAGAGTAAAACGCAGAAATCCATATGATCGCAGTGTATATCAGGAAAGTCACGGCTACCAAATCCTAACCAAAACCAAACGAAAACAACCGATCGTAGCCTAACCCAACCTCACATGCCGAAACCGATACCGCTGCCCCACCGCCCCGCCGCATCAAGTACGACATACTGGAGCACAGTAGAGCGCCGAAGTCCGCCGAATAGCTGTGTACAGCAGAAAAGTTATAGCTACCCTAATCAAACATAGCCAAGCCCAACCTAACCGGACGTAACCTAACTCAACATACCGTTCCGAGCCAACAATTGTTGGCATTCCCAGAACCAAGTTGAAAATACTAGAGCACTGTATGGCGCAGAAGTCCACCTAATAGCAGACTATGGCACTAAAGTCAAGGCTGTCCTCACCTAACATGACAAATCGTATCTTAACCAAACGTAACCTAACTCAACCTAACGTGTCTCGGCCACGATTGCTGGCCTCCACTGAGCCAAGCCGAGCTCATTAGCGGAGGGTACGACGCAGAAGCTATAGCATCACAGTGTGTATCAGAAGAGTCGAAGCTACCTAAGCCTAACCCAAACCAACATGACAGAAGCAAACATAGACTATATCAACCTAACACACCGAAAACGCTATTGCTGCCCCATCAGCCAAGCGCGATACACTAGGGCGCAGTAGGGCGCAGAATTCCATTGAGTAGCAGTGTACAGCACAAAAGTTAAAGCTACCTTAAGGAAACTTTGCCTAACCAAACCTAACCGGACGTAACCTGTCTCAACTTAACGTGCCGAGAACACTATTGCTGTCCTTACCAGAGCCAAGGTGAAAATATTAGAGCACTATAGTGCGCAGAAGCCCACATAATAGCAGACTATAGCACTAAAGACAATGCTGTCCTCTCCTAACAAAGCGTATCATGACCAAACGTATACCTAACTTAACCTAACGTGTCGCGGCCAAAATTGCTGGCATCCGCTGAGTCGAACAGAGCACGCTAGTGTAGAGTAGAACGCAGAAGTCAATAGAATCGCAGTGTATATCAGAAAGGTCAAAGCTACCTGAGGCTTACCAATACCAACCGAAAATGACCAAACGGTGCATAACTAAACCTAACATGCCGAAACCGATACTGGTGTCCCACCGCCGCCGGGACAAGCGCGACATACTAGATCTCAGTGGAGCGCGGATGTCCACCGAATAGCTGTGTACAGCAGAAAAGTTGAAGTTATCCTAACCAAACGTAGCCAAACCCAACCTAACCGAACGTAAGCTAACACAGCATACCGTGCCGAAACCTCAATTGCTGGCATTCCCAGACCAAAGCTGAAAATACTAGAGCACTGTAGGTCGCAGGAATCCACCTAGTAGCAGACCATAGCACCAAAGTCAAAGCTACTCTCTCCTAACCAGACCAATCGTAACAGAACCAAATGAAGCAGACCTCGACCCGTCGTGCCGCGACCACCTTTGCTGACCTCCCCAGGGCCAAGCAGAAATTGTAGAGCTCAGCTGGGCGCAGTAATCCACTGGATACCGGCGTATAGTACGAAAGTCGAAGCCATCCTAACCGAAGCTAACGTAACCTAACCAAACCAAACGCAACTTATGTCAACCTAACGTGCATAGGCCACTATTGCTGACCTTCCCAGAGCCAAGCAGAACATGGTGGAGAACAGTAAAGTGCAGGAGTCCACCGAATAGCAGAATGCAGCACGAGAGTCAGAGCTTCCCACCCCTCGCCAAATCAATTGTAACATAACCAAGTGTAACATAACTCAACCTAACGTGACGCGACCGCTATTGCCGGCCTCCCCGTAGCGAAGCAGGGCGTATGCTGGAATCCATAGGAATGCAGTGTAAAGCAGAAGAGTGAAAGCTACCCAAACCTAACCTAAACCAACATAACCAAACCAAACGTAATCGAACACAACTTTACTTGCCGCGAACACAGTTGCTGGCCTCCCGGTGGTCGAGCAAAGAATAGTACGGCAATGCAGATCGCAGTTATACACCGAATGTCAGTGTATAGCACAGATGTCAAAGCCACCCTGACCCAACTCATCCTACCGTGACCAAACGAAGCGTAACCTAACACTAGCAAACGTACCACGGCCACCATTGCCCGCCGCCCCAGAGACAAGCAGAAGCCAGTAGAGCAATCCAGATCGCAGAAACACGCCGAATAACCGTGTATACCTCAAAAGTCTAAGTTATCCTATACTGACCTAACAAAACGTAACACAACCGCACGTAGCCTATTTAAACATAGCGCCCCGAAACTACCGTTGCTGGCCTCCCCTGGGTAGTGCAGAACATAATGGAGCAATGCAGAGAGCAGGAATCCGCCGAATGGCGATGTATAGGACAAAGGCATAGCAGCGCTTCCCTAACCTAACCAAACATAGCATAACGAAACGCAAGATAATACAGCCTTACGCGCTGAGACCTCTATTGCTGGCCTCTCCGTTGCCAAGCAGAAAATATTAGAGCACAGTAGAGCGCAGGAATCCATATAATGGCAGTGCGTAGCACACAAGACACAGCGACCCTAACCTAACACAATCATGCATAACCTAGCCAAACTTAAGACAACTCAAGGTAACGTGCCTGGGCCACGACAGATGGCATCCCAAGATTTAGGCAGAACATATTGGCCGATGGTGGACCGCAGACGTACAACGTCGAACAGTGTATAGCACGAAGGTCGAAGCTATCCTGCCCTAATATAACCAATCGTAGCATTGCCGAACGTAACGTAGCTCAGCCTACCATGCCGCGGCCACTATTGCTTGCCGCCCGAGTGCCAAGCAGAAAATAATAGAGGAAACAAGAGCACAGCAATCCATAGGAGAGCAATGAATAACAGAAAAGTCAAACATATCCAAACATAAGCCAAACAAACTTAACCTAGACAAACGTAACCTAACACAACCGCACGCGCCACGGCCGCTATTGCTTGTCTCCCAGAGGCGAGCAGAGTATAGTAGAACAATTAGGGCAGAAATTTTACCGAATAACAGCGTATAGCACAAAAGTCAGAGCTCTCCGATCCTAATCTAACCACACGTAACATAGCCAAATGTAACATAGCTGAACCTAACGTGACGAGACCATTATTGCTCTCCTCGCCATAGAAAAGCCGAACATAATAGAGCACAGAAGGGCGCAGATAACGGCCGAATAGCACTGTGTAGCACAAAAGTCAGAAGTATGCTGTCATAACATAGCCAAGCGTAACGTAACCAAACGTTACATAGCCGAACGTAACGTAGCTCAACTTAACGTGCCGAAACCGCTGCTGCTGGCCTGAACAGGGTCAAGCAGAATATATTAGAGCACAGTGGAGAGCAGATATCCACCAAATAACAGCGTATAGCACGAAAGTCAAGGCTGTCCTATCCTTATCTGACCAAACGTAACAGAAGCAAGGGTAACATGAATCCACCTAACTTGACGAGACCAACATTGCTGGCCTCCCCAAGGCCAAGTGGTGTATGCTAGAGCACAGCTGGGTGCTGAAATCAACCGAGTAGCAGTGTATAACGCGAAAGTCAAGGCTAGCCCGTCCTAACATTGCCAAACGTAACGTAACCGAACGTAACCTACCTCAACGTAACGTGCCGAGAACATTTTTGCTGGCTTCAACATAGCCATGCAGAACATACTATAGAAGACTAGAGCGTAGAGGTCCATAAAATCTCAGTGAATGGCAGAAAAGTCAGAGGAAACCAAATCCAACCCAAACAAACGTAACCTAACCGAACGTAACCAAACTCAAGCCAACGTGTCTCGGCCACCATTTCCGGCATACGCAGAGGAAAGCAGAGCATATCAGAGCACAGTGGATCATTGGAACACATCCAAAATCAGTGTATAGCACAAGAGTGGGGTCTATCCCGTCCTGACCTTATCTAAGGTAGCGTAACCATACGCGAAATAAGACATCCTAACGTGCTGGGACCGCTATTGCTCCAATGAACGGAGCCAAGCAGAATGCATTAGAGCCGAGTAGCGCGCAGTAGCCCACCGAATAGTAGTGCTCTGGTATATACTGCTTGCTTCTGGGGAGGCAAGCAATAATGGCAGCTGCACGTTTGGTTTTGTTAGGTTACGCTTGGTTAGGCTAGATTGGGTTATGTTTGGCTATGATGGCTTTGGCCTTTGCGCTATGCAATGCTATTAGGTGGATTCCGGCGCTTTACAGCGCTCCAGCATGTTCTGTTTGGCACTGGGGAAGTCAGCAATAGTGGTATAGGCAAGTTAGGTTTAGCTAATGTACGATTGGCATTGTTACGTTTGGACAGGATTGGCTAGGACAGCTTTAACTTTTCTGCTATACACTGCTACTCTTTGGATTTATGCGCTCTGATGTGATCTAATATGCTCTAATTTGCTCTGGGAAGGCCAGCGGCAGCAGTATCTGTACGTTAGGCTTGGTTAGGCTGCGTTAGCTTATATTACGTTTGAATACGATGGGACAGGATAGCTCTGTCTTCTTGCTATACAGTGCTATTCTGAGGGTTACTGCACTCAATAGCACTCTAGCATGTTCAGCTTGGATGTGAGAATGTCAGCAGTATTAGTCTCGGGACCTCATGTTGTGTTAAGTTACGTACGGTTAGGTTAGGTCAGCACTGGCTAAGTTAGGATATCTTCCACTTTTATGCTATATACTGCAATGAGGTCTATTACTGCGCTCTGCTCTGCTCTAGTATACTCTGCTTGGTTCTGTGGAGGCAAGCAAAAGTGGTCTCGGCAGGTTAGATTGAGTTAAGCTACGATCGGTGTTGTTAAGTATGGTCATGCTAGGTTAGGCTGGCTTCAACTATTGTGCTATGTACTGCGATTGCACGAATTTCTGCGCTCGACTCTCCTCTAACATGCGCTGCTTGACTCTGGGGAGGGCAGTAATTTTATTCTCTGCGCGTTAGGCTGAGCTATGTTGCGTTCGGTTATGCTACGTTTGGTCGGTAGGGTAGCTTAGACTTTTATGCTGTACACTGCTCTTCAGTGGATTGCCGCTGTCCACATTGTTCTACTATACTCTGCTCGGCTCTGCGGAGGCGCGCAATAACGTTATCGGCACGTTAGGTTCAGTTATGTTACGATTGGTTTTGTTAGGTTAGGTTAGTTTTGTTAGGATGTCTTCGACCTTCGTGCTATACACTGTTATTCGGTGGATCTCTATGATCGACTGTGCTCTATTACATTCTGCTTGGCTCTGGGGACGCCATGTGCTGTGGTTGCGGCACGTTGCGTTGAGCAATGCTATGCTTGGTAGTGTTAGGTTACGTCAGGTTATGCTGGGGTATCTACTGCTTTTGTACTGTTCACTGCCTTGCGGCGGATTCCTTCGCTATACTGTGCTCTGGCAAGTTTTGCTTGCCTCCGCGGAGGCCAGCAATAGTTGTCTCGTCATGTTTAGTTGAGTTAGGTTACGACTGGATATGATACGCTTGGCTAGGTCAGGATACGCTACTTAGAATTTGGTGCTTTTCACTGCTATTCGGTGGATTTCTGCGCTCTAATGTGCTGTAGTATATTCTGCTTGGCTCTGTGGAGGCCAGCAATAGAGGTCTTGGCGCGTTAGGCTTAATTAGGCTACGTTTGCATATGGCAATTTTGGTTTCGTTAGGACGGAATATCTTAGGCTTTCGTGCAGTTCACCATCATTAGGTGGATTTCAGCGCCCTGCAGCGCTCCAATATGATGTGCTTCTCTCTGGAGTGGCCGGTAATAGTGGTATCGGCACATTAGGTTGAGTTGTTTTACGTTTCGTTAGGGTAGGTTCGGAATGCATGGTCAGGATTTCCCTGACTATTGCGCCATAAGCTGCGATTCGGTATATTTATGCTCCATGAATTGCTCTGCCCTATTCTGCGTGACCCCTGGGAGGCGAGCAACAGTGGTCGTGGCACGTTGTTTTGAGTTATATTATGTTTTGTTATTTCAAGTTAGGCTAAGCTTGGTTAGGATAGCTTTGACTTTCGTGCCATACACTGCCGTTCTGGGTATTCCTGCGCTCCACTGTGCCCTACTATATTACACTTAACCCTGATTATGCCACCAATAGCGGCCACGGCACGTCACGATGTGGTAGGCTACGCTAGGTATAATTACGTTAGCTTGGGTTAGGTCCGTTTAGATATGGCTTTTGTGACGTACACTGCGATTGTATGTATTTCTGCGCTCTACTTTCTCCTTATAATTTCTGCCCGACTCCGGGGAGGCCAGCAGTAGTGGTCGGGGTACGTTAGGTTGAGTTATGTTACGTCTGTTTACGTTAAGCTTGGATATATTAGAAAAGGATAGCATTGACTTTTGCGCTATACACAGCTATACGCGTATTTCTGCGTTCTACTCGGCCCTAATATTTTCTGGTTTGCTCTGGGTAATCCTGCGATAGTTAGCTCGGCACGTAAGCTTGAGTTACGTTATGTTTGGTTAGGTTAGGTTATGTCAAGCTCGGACACGTTATATTGGAGTTTCGTGCTATACACTGTCATTCGGAGGATTTCTGCACACGAGTAGCTCTACATTGTTCTGCTTGGAACCGGGGAGGCCAGGAATAGGCGCGCCACGTTATATTGAGTTAGATTATGTATAATTGGGCTATGTTAGCTTATGTTTGGCTAGAGTGGCTTCGACTTTCGTGCTGTACACTATTGTACGGCGGGTACCTGTGATCCACGGTGCTCTACTGTATTCTGCTTGGCTCCGTGTAGTCCGGCAGCAGAGGTCGCAGCACGCTCTCTAGAGTTAGGCTACGATCAGTTAGGTTAGGCTAGGTCGGGTTATGATAGGATATCGTCGACTTATGTGCTATTCACTGCAATGCGGGGAGTTTCTGCGAACTGCTGTGCTCTAGTACGCTGTACTTGTCCCTGTGGATGTCAGCAATGTTTGTCTCGTCACGTTAGGTTGTGTTACGTTACGTTTGGACAAGTCACGTTTGGCTAGGTTATTATATGCTACATTGACCCTTTGATTTACACTGAAATTCGGTGGATTTCTGTGATCTATTGTGCTCTAGTACTTCCTGCTTGTCTCTGGGGATGCCAGCAGTAGTGGTCTCGGAAAGTTCGTTTGCGTTCAGCGGCGTTTGGTTATGTTAGGATAAAATAGCTTAGACTTTCGTGCCACAGGCTGCTAGTCGATGGACTTCTGCGCTCTACTGTGCTGTAATATGTTCTGCTTGGCTCTGTGGCGGCCAGTAATTGTTGACCCGTCACGTTAGCTTGTGTTTGCTACGTTTCGTTGGATAAGGTTTGGCTGAGCTCTGTCATGTTAACATAGACTTTTGTGCTAAACACTGTTATTCCGAGAATTTCTGCGCTGCAATGTGCCCTACTATATCCTGCTTGTCCATTGGTAGGCCACAAATAGTGGTCGCGGCTCGTTGCGTTCAGTTACGCTACGTTCGGTTAGGCTAGGTTAGGCCAGGTTGGGTTATGGTATCCTCGAATTTTGTTACATACACTGATATTCGGTGGATTTCTGCGCTCTGAATTGCTATACTATACTATTCTCGACTCTGCGGTGGCGAGCAATAGCGGTCACGTCACGTTAGTTTTAGTGTGGTTACGTTCGCATATGACAACTCTGGCTATATTAGGACAGAGTAGCTGAGACTTTTGTGCCATTGGCTGCTATTCGCTGGATTTCTGCGCTCTACTGCGCTCTAGTATGTTCTTTTTGTTTCTGGGGTTGTCATTAATAGTGGTCTCGGCACGTTATATTGAATTATGACACGTTTTGTTAGGGTAGGTTAGGATGGCCTTGTTACGACATATTTGACACATGTGCTACACACAGCTATTCGGTGGAATTCTGCGCTCTACATTGCTGTGCTCTACTCTGTTCAGCTCATGGGAGGCGTGCAATAGTGTTCGTGGCACGTCACTTTGAGTAATGTTACGTTTGGTTGGGTTAGGTTAGCTAAATTTCAGATATGGTTGCTCTGACTTTCGTACCATGCACCGCTATTCGGTGTATTTCTATGATCTACTGTGCTCGGCTACACTCTGCATGGCTCAGGGAGGGCCAGGAAAAGGGGTCGCGGCACGCTATATTGAGATATGCTGCGTTTGGTTAGGTTAGCTTAGGTCAGGTTTGGTTAGGATATCTTCGACTTTTGTGCTATACACTGCCAATCGGTGGATTTCTACTCCCTACGTTGCCCTAGTATACTCTGGTCGACATTGGGGAAGCGAGCAATTGTAGGAGTAGCACGTTATATTGCGCAATGTTACGATTTGTTTGGTTATGTTAGGCTGTGTTTCATTAGTATCACTACGACCTTCGTCCTATGCACTGTTATTCGTTTGGTTTCTATGATTTACTGTGTTCTACAGCATTCTGCTCTGCTCTGGAGAAGCCAGGAGCAGCGGTCACGGCACGTTGCCCGAGCTATGCTACGCTAGGTTGTGTCAGGTTATGTCAGGTTAGGTTAGGCGGTTATCTCCGCCTTGCGTGGTATTTGCTGCAGTGCGTTGGGTTTCTGCGCACTACTGTGGCCTAGTAAATTCTGCTTGTCCCTGTGGATGCCAGCAATAGTCGACTCGTGATGTTAGGTTCAGCTATGATGAGTTTGGGTATGTCACATTTGGATAGTACAGAATGGGCTATTATGTCTCTTGTGCTTTGCGGCGGATTTCTGTGATCTAAAGCGCTCTACTACATTCTGCTTCGCTCGGGGACGCCTGGAGCAGTGGTCGCGGTCCGTCGTTTTGGGTTACGCTGCGTTTTCTTTGGTTAGATTACATCACGTTCGGTTATAGCATCTTATGCTTTTGTGCCGCTCACTGCAATGCGGTGGCCTCCTGCGCTCCACTGTGCTCTAGTATATTCTGCTTGTTCCGGTCGATGCCAGCAATAGTGGTCTCGTAATGTTAGGTTCTGTTCGACAACGTTTGGATATATCACGTTTGGCAATGTTAGGATGTGGTGCTTTGACTTTTTTGCTATACACTGCTATTCCGTGGATTACTGCGCTCTAATCAGCTCTAATATGCTCCGCTGGGCTCTGTAGTAGCCGGTAATAGTGTTCCCTGCACGTGCGAATCAGACAGGTTACGTTTCGTCACGATAGGTTAGGAAGTCTCGGTCAGGATTTCTTCGACTTTTGTGCTATATACTGCTACTTGGCGGATTCTTGCGATCTACATTACTCTACTATGCTCTGCTCCACTGTGGGGAGGAGAACAATAGTGGCCGCGGCACGTCAGGTTGAGCTATGCTACGTTCGGTTTTGTTACATTTGGTGAGGTTAGAATATGATATTTCATACTTTTGTGCTGTACACAGCTCTTCGCGGATTTCTGAGCTCTACTTTACTCTGGTATACACGGCATGGCTCTGAGGAGCCTGCAATAGTGGTCGCGGCACGTTATGTTGACTTTGAGGTCGTTCGGTTAAGTTAAGTAAGGCCATGTTGTGCCAGGGTATATTGGACTATGTGCTGTACACTGCTACTCGGTGTACTCCTGATATCTACTGTGCTCTAGTATATTCTGCTTGTCTCTGGGGAGGCCAGTAATAATGGTCGTGGGACGTTACGTTTTGTT
>NW_016910869.1:0-373 GCF_001483705.2 Eufriesea mexicana
GCTTTTCAAAATATATAACCTGTTATAGCTTGGTGAATAGATCGCCTAACGCCTTCAATCCAAATGCTAGTACAGCCATCTACATGTCAGAGAATAGGTCTATCCAAAATCTATAATCTGCTATAGCTTGGTAAATAGATCGCCTAACGCCTTCAATCCAATAGCAAGTACAGCCTACTACTTACCATAGTATAGGTATATTCAAAGTACATAATCTGTTGTAGCTTGGTGAATAGGTCGCCTAACGCTTTCAACCAATGGCAAGCACAGCCATCTGCTTGCCAGAGAATAGGTCTATTCAAAATCTATGACCTGTTACAGCTTGGTGAATGGATCGACAAACGCCTTCAATCCAATGGCAAGTACAGCCATC
>NW_016910870.1:0-820 GCF_001483705.2 Eufriesea mexicana
ACCTAACCTGACCTGACCTAATCTAACCTGTCCTAACCTAACCTGACCTAACCTAACCGTACGTAGCCTGACACAACGTAACGTGCCGATGCCATTGATGCTGGCCCGCCCGGATACAAGCTGGACATGTTAGAGCAGAGTAGAGCGCAGAAATCCAACGAATAACGGTGTATAGCACAAGAGTCTGAGCTATCCTGGGCAAACCTAACCAATCGTACCATACCCAAACATAACCTAACACAACCTGAGGAACCGCGACTGCTATTGCTGCCCTCCCCAGGGTCGTGATGAGCATAGTAGAGCGCAGTATTCCACCAAACGACAGTGTACACCACAGAATTCAAAGCTATCCAAAGCTAACCCAAACAAACATAACCAAACCAAACGATGACTAACACAGCCGAGCGTGCCAAGACTGCTATTTCTGGCCTCCCCAGAACCAAGCAGAGCATACAAGAGCGCAGAAGGGCGCAGTAATCCACCGCATAGCAGTGTATAGCAAAAAATCATCTCTATCCTATCCTAACCTAACCAAACGTGACATATCCAAGCGCAAAGTAATCCAACCTAGCGTGCCTAGACCATTATTGCAGGCTTCCACATCCCCGAGCAGAACATATCACAGGAGAGTAGAATGCAGAAATCCATAGAGTCGCAGTGTATATCAGAGAAGTCGAAGCTACACTAACCTAACCCAAACAAATATAACCTATCCAAACGTAGCCTAACACATTATAACGAGCCGCGATGAGCCGCAAAACCTACTGCTTGACGCCGCAGTGCCAACCAGAATACGGTAGTGTACAGTAGAGCGCAGAAG
>NW_016910871.1:0-3346 GCF_001483705.2 Eufriesea mexicana
CCTCCAGCGCTGCACAACATGTTAGGCGATGTAACGCACCGCCCCCACAGACGGATGGCTATTGCTGCGACATCTGCAAGAATAAATACAAAACTTATCCCGGTCTGCGCCAACACAAAAGGCGTACACACCCCGAGCAATATAACGATTCGGAACTACAGCTACTTGCCGCAAGGCAACCAACTTCTCGAGCCCAATACTCCCAAGCCGAAATCCAAGCAATAGCTGAAATCGAACTGTCCATCCCAAACAGAACGAAGATGTTAAATAAAGACATAATTAAAATCCTATCGACCAAATCAGGACGCCCAATAGAGGGAATAAAAAAGCTCCGCCAGCGAGAGACCTACAAAGCCCTCATCTCCACATACGACATATCAAACAAGTCCGCCGGTGTCACAAAAAACGATCCTGTCCAAGATATACCACATGAAAACAGCAAAGACCCGCAAATAATCAAAGAAAAACCAGATCTACAAAAGCCCGCAAGGTCGAACAATGTACCAAAACAAGCCCCAGAGCTATTACAGTCCCAAGATATCCGAAAACTATTGGAAAAGATACAGAGCGAAACTTCCCCAGGAATGTCTACGATTATTAAGAAAACTCTCAACAACACCTCAAGAAACGACATTAGCGATATGTTAAACGACTACATATGTAAAATCGCCCCTACCGTCAGCAAAAAGCACTCTGCCCAAAAGGAAAGAAATCGGTATAAACCAAAAGGAAATAGATCAAGAAGGCGTGCCTCAGAATACGCCCGCATTCAACAATTATATCGTACAAATCCCTCACAAGCCGCGGAACTCATACTCTCCGATAAAGGAACGTCCGAAGAAGGAACTCCTTCAATGGAAGAGCTAACACAGCATTTCAAACAAACTTTTGCACGAAAAGAGCTTGATTGGACCCCAAAAAGCTATAACACAGAAAAAATGATCGACCTGTCCTCGCCGATAGACTACACTGATGTGCATAGTGGACTACAAAAAATGAAGGAATCCGCCCCTGGTATTGATGGAATAAAGCGAGAACACCTCAGGAGTATGCCACGCGCAGACCTTGTGGCGCTCCTCAACATTATTTGGGGTGTGAGAGTCTTTCCGCCGGTACTGCGACACAACCGAACCTCTCTAATCCCCAAAACAGGAAACCTGAAGGAGCCCCAGAACTGGAGACCGATCACCATTTCCAGCAAAGTGATCCGGCTACTTCACAAAATATTAACGACTCGTATAGAGAACGAAGTTCACCTAATACACAGTCAACGGGGCTTCACAAAAACAGATGGCGTTATGGCCAATAGCACAATACTACAAACAATAATTAGGACGATGCGCAGTTGCGCCAGACCATTCACAATACTGTCAATAGACCTTGCTAAAGCTTTTGATCGTATATCTATAGAATCCGTTATCGACGCACTAAAGAAAAGAGGGGTAGATGAACATACAATTCAATACATTATGGAGTCATACCAGAATATAACAACTACACTAGAATGTCAGGGCAAAAAATCCGATGCCATAGAAGTAAAGAGAGGTGTGAAGCAGGGCGACCCCATGTCAGGATTTCTGTTTAATCTCGTCCTAGATGACCTACTCAAGCAACTGGGAGAAAGAGAAGGCATAAAGGTCAGTGGCGCAAACATCACCGCGCTCGCATTTGCAGATGATATTGTTGTAGCCGCGAATAGCCCAGTGGAAATGCGCTCACATATAAAAATCATTGAAAAATTCTTCAAACACCACAGCCTTGAAATAAATGTTAATAAATGCTCTGCCCTACAAACGCTAACAATACCTGGAACAAAAAGAATAGCGGTTCAAACGAAACCACTCCTGAAGATAGATAGTAAACCCGTCCCCACGCTCTGCATTGCAAACCAACTCAAGTACCTGGGACATAAGTATAGCTTCAGTGGCGTAAAGACACCGACTCCAGCAGTAATTAGTGAGATGCTAGAGAAACTAAAAAAGTGCCCGTTAAAACCTTGGCAAAAGCTCAATGTATTGCAAAGATACCTAATACCAAAACTGCACCACGGGATGCAGACGATAGACGTCACGAAAAAGAAATTACAGTACATCGACCAGAAAATCATAAGCTTTGTAAAATCAATCCTGCACCTTCCCGCCACTACCCCGACTGCGTATGTGCATGCCCCACTCAAGAATGGAGGCCTGGGGATACCATCCTTAACCCTACATATCGCAGCGGTGTATTTAAGGCGCCTGGAGCGTTTACGGATACGAGGCGATCCAGACGTAAAAGCAATTATGAACACACAAGCAATAGTAAAGCACTGCGAAAAACTGGGACGAATAACAAACAAAATAAACTTAAATAACAGAAATGGCGTACAAAGGTACTGGGCTGACGAACTCCACTCGTCTGGCCTTGGAGCGGGCCTCCGAGCCATGGCACCTGGCTTATCCGCATGGATCTACGACCCCCCAAGCTTTTGGAGAGGTAGAGATTATATAGGAGCTATAAAGCTAAGAATAGGACTCCTACCAACGAAAGGAGCTCCCTACATGACGGATACGGACTGCAGAAATCCTGCATGCGCCGGTACAAGGGAAACCTTATACCACGTCCTCCAAAGGTGCCCCGTCACCCACTTCACGCGCGTAAATAGACATGATAATATCGCAAAAACACTCAAGAAGTCAATAACCAAATCCGGGTACAAATGTGAGGAAACGCCCAGACTAACCACGAAATCCGACAGATACGCACCAGATCTCATAACAATAAAAGGCGACAAAGCCTATGTAATAGAAACAACCGTCGCATATGAGTCAAAAACTAACTCAATAGAAAACGCACACCAAATCAAGAAAGACAAATATAGCACAACTGACCTCAAAAAGAAAATAATAGAAATATACAACGTTAACGACGTCAAGGTACTACCATTCGTCATTGGAGCCCGCGGGAGCTGCCCGGCTAGTAACGACGCCATCTTCTCGGAATTTCACCTTCCAAGAGGCCTGAGGGCGATAATATCCACAACGGCTATACAATGGGGAGTAACATTGCATCGTCATTTCATGAATACAGTCTGGCGTCTGCCAAGACACAAGAGGCACGCTGGAGGACACAGAAGAGAAACGAAGAGGAAATAGGGGACACCAAAGACAAAGAAAGAAGACATAAAGGACATAAAAAGAGAACGACCACTTAACACCCTTGGACGCAAGAGACATCCGTGCAAGAGCCTACCAGCGGGCTAAACAAAGAAGATCTTGAATACACTGGCAAGATTCCTCATGATTAAAGAGGAAAGGTATTAGCCAAATGCCTCGTCATCTAATTAGTGACGCGCATGAATGGATTA